>NC_142103.1:78789574-79089574 GCF_054644295.1 Miniopterus natalensis | reverse complement strand
ACAAATACAGTAAAGTTGCAGGATACAAAACCAATTTACAAAAATCCATTGCCTTCCTGTATATTAACAAAGAAACTTCAGAAAAATAAATGAATAAAACAATCCCTTTTGCAATTGCAACCAAAACAATAAAATAACTAGGAATAAACTTAACAAAGAAAGTGAAAAACCTATATACCAAAAATTACAAAGCATTATTAAAAGAGATCGAAAAAGACACAACAAAATGGATTGGAAGAATCAACATTAGTTAAAATGACCATATTACTCAAAGAATATTCAGATTTAATTCAATCTCCATCAAAATACCAATGCCATTAAAAAAATATATAGAACCAGAAATCATCAGATTTGTATGGAACCATAAAAGACCCCAAACAGCCAAAGCAATCCTGAGAATAAAGAATGAAGCTGGAGATATCATGCTACCTGGCTTCAAATTATACTACAGAGCTACGATAACCAAAACAGCATGGTATTTGCACAGAAACAGACACACAGATCAGTGGAACAGAATGGAGTCCAGATATAAAATCACGTGTATGCGCAGATAATTTTCAACAAAGGGGCCAGAAATACACAATGGAATTAATATAGTCTCTTCAATAAATGGTGCTGGGAAAACTGAAAAGCCACATGCAAAAGAATGAAACTGGATTACAGTTTGTCCTCATGTATAAAAATTAACTCAAAATGGATCAAAGATCTAAATGTAAGACCTGAAACAACAAGTTACATAAAAGAAAATATAAGTACCGAACTTATGGACGTTGGTCGTAGAGAACATTTTATGAACTTGACCCAAAGGCAAAGGAAGTAAAGGAAAAATAAATGAATGGAACTATATCAAACTAAAAAGCTTCTGAGCAGCAAAAGAAACTGACAACAAAACACAGAGGCAGCCAACCAGATGGAAGATGATATTTGCAAACAGTAGCTCTGTCAAAGGTTTACTTTCCAAAATTTATAAAGAACACATAAAACTCAACACCAAAAAAACAAGTAACCTAATGAAAAAGTGGGCAGAGGACCTGAATAGACACCTCTCCCAAAAAGACATATGAACTGTCAATAGATATATGAAAAGATGTTGGACCTCACTAAGGATTAGAGAAATGCAAGTCAAAACTGCAATGAGATACCACCTCACACTTGTTAGAGTGGCTATGATCAACAAGACAAGTAATAACAAGTGTTGGAGAGGTTGTGGAGAGAAGAGAACCCTGCCCAGCGCACATGGCTCAGAGGTTGAGCACTGACCTATGATCCGGGAAATTGAGGTTTGATTCTCTGTCAGGGCAGGTGCCTGAGTTGTGGGCTTGATTCCTGGTGGGGGGCATGCAGGAGGCAGCCAATCAATGACTCTCTTATCATTGATGTTCCTTGCTCTCCCTCTCCCTTCCTCTCTCTGAAATCAATATTTTTTTTTAAAAAAAGAGAGAACCCTCATTCACTGCTAGTGGGAATGTACACTGGTTCCACCACTTTGGAAGGCAGTTTGGAAATTCCTCAAAAAAATTAAGAATAGAGTTACCATACAACCCAGCAATCCCTCTCCTGGATGTATACCCCAAAAAACTCGAAAACATGTATTTGCAAAGATATATGCACCCCTATGTTCATTGCAGCATTATTCACAGTGGCCAAGACCTGGAAACAAACAAAGTGTCCTGCCATAGAGGACTGGATAAAGAAGATGTGGTACATGTACATGATGGAATACTACTCAGCCATAAGAAAGGATAAAATACTGCCATTTGAAACAACATGGATAGACTTTGAGAATATTATGCTAAGTGAAATAAGTCAGTCAGAAAAAGTTAAGAGCCATATGATTTCACTCATTTGGGATATAAAACTGAACTTGTGGACACAAACAGCAGTGTGGTGGTTGCCAGAGGGAAAAGGGTTGGGGTGAATGGTGTCTTAATGTATGGTAATGGGAGAAGATATGACTTTGGGTGGTGGGCACACAGAGCAATATACAGATCTTGTAACATAGAAACCCACAACGGAAACCTAAATGCTCATCTCAACAATTGCTGCTCCAATAAATTTAATATTAAAAAGCAAAAATAGCACAGGCTTCCTTTTTTTATTCTTTCCTTTATTTTCTCCCACACCCAAACACCTCACTCAAAACAATAATTTGTGAAATTTATCCATTCTGTTGATTACTGACCAATAGCAAAAGACAGCAAAAAAACAAACAAACAAACAAAAAAAACCAAAACACTGGCAGGAGTGTAAATTAATATAACTTCTTTGGAAAGCTGGCAGTGTGCACTAAAGATCAACATTTTCATACTCTATGATGGAACAATTCCACTCATAAATACACACAGAAAAGCAATGTATACATATATTTATTAAAAGACATATGTGACATTGAGCATTTTTTCATATGTCTCTTTGCCCTCTGTATGTCCCCTTTGGAGAAGTGTCTATTCATGTCCTTTGCCCATTTTTAAATTAGATTGTTTGTCTTCCTCTTGTTGAGTTGTATGAGCTCTTTGTACACTTTGGCAATTAACCTCTTATCAGATGTATCCTTGGCAAAGATGTTTTTTCATTACATGGGGTTCCTTTGTCTTTTGAGGATGATTTCTTTTGCTGTGCAGAAGCCTTTTAGTTTAATATAGTCTCATTTGTTTATTTTATCCTTTGTTTCTGTTTCCCTAGGAGATGGATCAGTGAAAATTCCATAATGTGAGATGTCTGTGATTTTACTGCCTATGTTTTCTTCCAAGGTTTTTATGGCTGTGTGACTTACATTTAAGTCTTTTATCCATTTTGAATTTACTCTTGTGTATGGAGTAAGTTGGTGATCTAGTTTCATTTTTTTTGCATGTACTTGTCCAATTTTCCCAGCACCATTTACTGAAGAGACTGTCTTTCCTCCAGTGTATGCTCTTGCCTCCTTTGTCAAATACTAATTGACCATAATGATGTGGGTTGATTTCTGGAGTCTCTGTTCTGTTCCATTGATCTATATGTATGTTGTTGTACTATACTACAAAGCCATTAAAATAAAAACAGCAATACCAAGCTGTTTTTATTTCAATGGCTTTGTAGTATAGTTTGATATCCGGTAAAGTGATCCCTCCAACTCTGTTCTTCTTTCTCAATATTGCTGCAGCTATTTGGGGTCTTTTTCAGTTCCATATAAATTTTTTGAGTTTTTTTTATAATTCTGTGAAATATACTGTTGGTATTTTAATAGGAAATGCAGTGAATTTATAGATTGTTTTGGGTAGTACCTACATTTTAATGATATTAATTCTTCCAATCCATGAACATGGTACATTCTTCCACTTGTTTGTATCTTCCTCTGTTTCTTTTTTCACTGTCCTGTAATTTTCTGAGTACAGGTGTTTTTCATCCTTGGTTAATTTTATTCCTAGGTATCTTATTTTTTTAGTTGCAATGGTAAGTGGTAATGTTTTTTAAGTTTCTCTTTCTGAGAGTTCACTATTGGTGTATAAAAATTCTGTCAATTTCTGGATGTTAATTTCGTATCCTGTTAATTTGCCAAATTCATTTATCAAATCTAGTAGTACTTTGATGGAGTCTTTAGGGTTTTCAATGTACAATATCATGTCATCTGCAGATAATGACAGTTTTACTTCCTCCTTTCCAATTTGGATGCCTTTTAAAATTCAGAGTCACTAATCGTTAGAGAGATGCAAATTAAAACCACATCTAGGTATCACTTCACACCTATCAGAATGGTTACCAACAAAAGATCAAAAAATAACACGTTCTGGGAACTATATGGAGAAAGGTGAATCCTGGTACACTGCTGGTGGGAATGCGGACTGGTGCAGCCACTATGGAAAACAGTATGCAGGTTCCTCAAAAAATTAAAAATGGAACTGCCTTTTGACCCAGTGATCCCACTTCTAGGAATATATCTTAAGAATCCTGAAACACTAATCAAAAAGAATATATGCACCTCTATGTACATAGCAGCTCAATTTACAATAACTATGATCGGGAAACAGCCTAAATGCCCATCAGTAGATGAGTGGATAAAAAAGCTGTGGGACATTTACACCATGGAATACTATGCAGCTCTAAAGAAGAAGGATCTCTAACCTTTTGATACAGCATGGTTGTACCTGGAGAATATTATGCTAAGTGAAATAAACCAGACAGATATATACAAGTATCACATATCTCAGTTATATGTGAAATCTAATGAACAATATAAACTGATGAACAAGATAAGACCACAAACATGGAAGCATGAAAGAGACTGACAGATCTCAGAGGGAAGGAAGGATGGAGAGCCAGAAGAGATTAACCAAAGAACATATAAGCATATATGCATAGCCCATGGACACAGACGATAGGCAGATGAAGGCCTGGGGTGGAGGGTGGGTGTGGGGAAAAAGATCAATGGGGGAAAAAGGAGACATCTGTAATACTTTCAACAATAAAGATAATTTTTTTTTAAAAAGACATATGTGAGGATATTGTAATGCTATTTGTAATATCCCCAAACAAGAATCTACCCAAATGCCCTTCAACAGTAAAATAGCAAAAATAAACTGTGGTATCTTCAAACAATAGACTATTATGCAGCAATGAGAATGAATAATTTACAACTACATGCAAACATATGGGTGGTTCTCACATATTATTGAGTGAAATAATCCAGACACAAAAGAATACATATTGTATTATTCCATTTATAGAAAACTCAAAAACAGACAAACCATATCTATGTGATTAGAAGTTAAAATAGTGCCTACCTTTGTAGAAGAGTTGCTGGGAGTGTCCCTTAGAAGCTTCTGGAGTTCTCTAATATCCTATTCCTTTATCTGGTTGTTGCTTATACAAGTTTGATCAGTTTGCAAAAAATTATTGAGATGTACATTATTTATGCACTTTTTATGTAATGCACTTCAATAAAAAGTTTTAAAAGATGAAAGAAAACCAAACAAAAAATTTTATTCTGAAAATATGGTAGTAGATACACAATAGGCTGAACAAATAAATAGCACTGAAATAGATAGAAATGAAAAAGTTAGAGGCATACCTTTTTATATTTAAATATGAGGTGTAATATCTTCTACCCTGATAAATGATTAAATGCTTTGTCCACCCCTCCTTATCTGGAACCTCCTTCCCTCTTCTTTATTTATACTTTATGTGAATTTTGTATCAACCATATGAGAATCTTAATATATTTTTATCAATGTTGCTCTAAACAAAAGATTCTCATTATTTTTCAAATACACACATATACACATATGAGCACAAACCAAAAGAAAATTAGCAAAATCAAGGTTCTTCCGAGATTGCTTATTTGTTAATTACTTTTTCTGATAGAAGGAAAAATGGTTATTGTCAAGTCTCTCTGACATTTATTTGTTCCTTTTCTGGAAAAGCAGGATCAAAATGCTAAATCACTCTCCGTATAAGACACCAGTCTTCTCATAAGGAACAAGAAATTCAACATGAAGTGGAATGACATTTTCTTTCTTTCTGTTTACTTCACTGCTTTGCCTGATAAATGTGCTAATATGAAGAGGAGGAAGAAGCAAGGGAAGCAGCTGATAGAAAGGATTCATCAATCCCAGAATACTCAGGATTCCAGTGTACTCTAGAGTAAGTACTACACCATCTTATGAAGAATAAGATAATTTTGTGAAGAATTCTGCATGGAAAACTAGAATACCTAAGTGTACCTCCAAAATGTCAAAGATAAGGCTGGTGCAGCTGATAGGATTTTCTTAGAATTTCCTAGTATTGACATGTTTTATTCAATACTAAGATTGTAAATTCTTAATCTTGAAAAGACCTTAGAGGAAAATGTCCCAGTAGCCACATTATACTGTTGAAGAAACAAAATATTTTTTCACTGCTGAAATCTTCTTTTAAGATAATGTCATCTATGAAAATGTGTCAAAATCTTTGTGCAAATTTTACCTATGTGGCATTTAGATTCTTGCAAGCTTCCCCAAATTAATGATATATTACTGTATGTTTCTTAGGAAAATATCATCAGCTATAGACTGAAATAGACTAATGCCTTACCCAAATCAAAAATAAATTTATTCTCCAAGAGATAAAAGGTAGATACAGCTAAACACAGTATAGCCCCCTAACACTCATGTTGTGTGAGTTTCCAGATGATTGAGAAAAGATAAACTGTTAATGTACATTTATTTCCAGGGAACATGGTCATCTGCTAACATTTCTTTGATATTATTTTTTTATTATTTATTGATTGATTTTTAGAGAGAGAGATAGATTAAAGAGAAACATCAATTTGTTGTTCCATTTATTTATATATTCATTGGTTGATTCTTGTATGTGTCCTGACCAGGGATCGAACCCACAACTTTGGCATATTGGGGCGGTGTTCTGACCAACTGAGCTACCTGGCCAGAGCCTCTTTGCTCTTATTGAACAAGTTGTCTAATGACAATGTATTTCTCCTCAAAAGATTCCATCCCCAAAAGTAATTTCTTTTCTTTTAGAAATGTTGAGCTGTTTTCAACATGCCTCTAACAGAATTCTTTTTAGCTGAAACAGTCTCTTTTGTAGTTGACTCTTCTGCTGGGCTCTATTTTTAGTCTCAACCTCAAGTGGGAGCCACTGTTCTCTGCCTTAGCTGCAAGAGGCATAAAATACCAATGTAATAAATTATAGGGTTGGCATATCATGTACTGACTAGTATCATTGTTTATTTAGAAGTCAACCAATTTATCTTTCTTGAGATGGTGTATTATGGGGCAAAGTCTGTGGGATTTGAAGTCAGAGGATTGAGAGCAAGACTTGTCTGAGATATTTATGGCTTGGAGAAGAAGACTTCACCTCCTCAAAATGTCACCTTCTTTCAATGTGAAATGAAGAATGTTAGAAATAATTCCAACAGCACAGAGAGTTTGTAAGGATTCAGTTAAAACTATATGAAGAAGACCTTTGTAAATATGAAAGCATAAGACACAGGTAAAGTGGTTGAGCAGACACTATTGTTGCCCTTCCCCATGTCTCTTCAAACACCTCTGAGTTTGTCTGTTACAGTTCCTAAGTATGTTCCCATCTCAAGTGCCTGAGGCTCCTTGCTGTTCTCCCTGAGATAGGAGCTTGCTTAGGTATATGCAGATGCAACCAGAAGTTGCAAATAGTTAATGCTACTCAGGACAACCTTCAACCAACTGGGGACCAGAGTTGGTAGAGAAATGCCCCAGCTTCTCCTTCCCTCTGTGGGAAAATTTTGGAGTGTATTGCATATACAGATGCTCCTTTCCTTACGATAAGTTTGTATCCCGATAAAGCCATCATAAGTTGAAAATATCTTAGGTCAAAAATTTATTTAATGCACCTAACCTACCAAATCTCATAGCTTAACATAGCCTACCTTAAACATGCTCACCACACTTACATTAGCCTACAGTTGGGCAATTATCTTGAGTTTCATCTCTAGGCTAATTGCCTTCCTCTTCTCACCAGAAGCAAGAGACAGAGGTGGGAGTTTTGCAGACATGATAAGATGTGAAAACACAAAATACAATATCCAAAAAATGCTGGCAACACAGTAAACTGTAGAATATTAATTGTTTACCCTCAGGATCAGGTCTGACCAGGAACTGCACACTGCCCAGCATCATGAGAGAGTATCTTACTGCACATCACTAGCCCAGGGAAACAACCAAAATTCGAAGTAAGGTTTCTATTGAATGCATATCGCTGTTACACCATCGTGAAGTTAAAAGGTAATGTCAATCCATTGTAAGTCAGGGACTGTTTTAGTTTCCTACAGGGTTCCCAGCAGGATTGAATCCCATTGCCCACTGCAGTTACCTGTTATTTAAGACACCCTCTATTCACATTTCTCCACCCTCGTCCCACTTTTTCCACTTCCATATATATATGGCTTTGGTTCACCTCCCAAATAAAATGCATGCACCAGGTCCCTATCTCAAGATCTGCTTTTGGTTGGGGGCTGGGACAAATTATGAAAGTGGTAGTGGTTCTTGAATGTGCCTGAGTGAATTCACTCCTGCATACCCCTACTCACAACCTCTCCAAACCAAAGAGAAAAATCTTTCCCAACTCCTATTTCTGAGTGAAAGTTACACTGCTGTTCTGGATAGTCTGAAGGCTCATGATCCTGTTTCAGCACCTTGAGGTGATCATAGAATCTCTCTTTTAACTGTAACAAGTCTCAAGAGACCAATTGCAAAAATTCATAACTGATAAATGAGACTTATGATGACTCTTTATCATTTTGCTCTATGTTTTAAATGTAATTTTTAAAGATTATTTATAAATCATCCCAATTTTATATTTGTACTAATTAATTACTCATGTGTTTAATTTTTGTGATTATTCAATGAATGTTATAGAGTGATTCCTATGTGTCAGACTCAGTGCTAGGCAATACATTGATAAAGACAACATATGTGTCGACCATGTCTTTTGTTCTCATGGAACTTAGGTTCTATTAGAAAAGACAGACAGCAAGCTACCAATTAGATAATCTACTTTTTAATTATAATGAAGTGCCATAAAAGAGAATGTATAACTTTGATTGAGCTTCTTGAAATCTTAGAAACCAAACACTATGCAAACCAACAAAATATTGTTGATACATTCTTAGCCTTCTTGAAGTGGTTACCATTCCTTCTACCAATATAGTTTTATTTTCCACATTGTCTAACAGTGGAAGAATATAGCACTATATGTTTCTGTTTTGTTACTCTCAACAACACAATGACTGTCAATGCTATTAACTGGTTCTACAGAAGCTTTTACTGACACCTATAGTGGCAGAATGAATTATTGATAGGTTAGTCTTCTCCCAAATAATTTAGCCCTTCTGCAATTTACAGCAATAAGTTTCCAAAGTGTGTATTTACTGCAAAAACATTTCCTTTTGGCTTTCATAAACACTGTAGAAGACATTTGTTACCTTTCACCCTATGCAGTGTTAAATATAATAGCAATGGTTTAATGTCATAAAACATAGTGAGGAAGACTGCTGAGGCTTGAATATAATCAATTTACTCCAATCTTAGTTTAGGTGAAAATTTATTGCTATATAGCTTTTTTAAAGAGTTGCATTGGTTATTTAATATTGATCTCAGTATGATTAAGAAGTGGAATGCTATTGCTCTTTAAACAAACAAACAAAAAAGTCCTTGTAATAATTTTAAGAACCAGACTGCAAGAATTTTAGGTTATAGAAGTAGATTTTAATGGTTTCCATTAGCTCCTAGAATTGAATTTGCAATCTATATAGTTGTTTTGCTTAAGATGAAAAATCTAACAAGGTAAAAAGTCCAGTTTTCTTTTACTGTAGAATGAAAGACATGTATATAAATGTTGATATTTTAAAAAGTATGTAATATAACTAAGTCTGACTATGACCACCATCAATTTTTTTGTTATCCTCACCCGAGGATATTTTTTCCACTGATTTTTAGAGAGAGTGGAAAGGAAGGGGAGGGAGAGAGAGAGACATTGATGTGAGAGAGACACATCCATTGGTTGCCTCACACAGGCACCCCAGCCAGGCCGGGGATGAAACATGTAACCCAGGTATGTGCCTTTGACTAGGAATGGAATTCTCGACCCTCCAGTGCATGGGCCAATGCTTTAACCACTGAGTAGGGCTGATCAACAACAATTTTGATCTAAAATCACTAACTCAAAATAGCCCAAGTGCACACCAGTAGGTGAGTGGTTAAAAAAGCTGTGGTACATTTACACAATAGAATACTACTGAGCCATAGAAAGAAGGAAATCTTGCTTTTTGGATCAGGATGGTTGGACCTGGAAAGTATTATGCTAAGTGAAATAAGCCAGTCAGAGAAAAGACAAGTAACATAAATTTCACCTATATTGGAATCTAATGAATAAAATAAACTAACAAAAAAGAAACAGACTCATAGATAACAGAGAACAGACTGACAGCTGTCAGAGGGGAGGGGTTTGGGGAGCTGGGTGAAAAAAGTGAAGGGATTAAGCAGAACAAAACAAAACTCTTAGACACAGACAATAGTATGGTGATTACCAGAGAGAAAGGGGGTGGGGGAGGTAGAAGAGGGTAAAGGGGGATAAATGGTGATGGAAGGAGACTTGACTTGGGGTGGTGAACACACAATACAGTATACAGATGATGTAGTATAGAATTGTACCCCTGAAACCTATATAATTTTATCAACCAATGTCACCCCAATAAATTCAATAAAACATTTAAAAAACCACGAGATACCACAAAAAAAACCCAAAAAACTATCTTTCAAAATTACTTTCGGTAGTGAGGGGGAAGAAGCATACAATGAACCTCGTAGTCCATGCTACCTGAAATTTTTTTCTGGTCATGCTTGTATCCTGATATTCTTGAGCCAAAGTGACCTATATATCCTTCCTTGATACTTTACAGCCATTCTATATTATTTGGAGAGAAATATCAAAGAAGAACTCATTGTTATACTATGTTGATTCACGTTCAAATTAATAAGTTTTCTAGATAACTGAAATCTATTCCATTAATAACCAATCTGATTTAGATGAAACATTTTTAGAAATTTCCTCAATTTCCTCTCCTCAAAGAAGCAAGTTTTTCAGCATCATTTCTGGCTCCTTTGCTCTGTTTCGGGTAAAGGTGCTCTTTATAAGAAACATGTTTGTACAACATTCTAAACATCTGTACTTGTCTATTCTCCTTAGAAAAGCCTCTTCATTCCATACCTAAGGATTTTTGAATGGGCTATTGTGTTTTATTGTTATTTTTGCCTTACATAAACATTGGATTCACTCTTTGGTAGGTAGTATATGAATGTTTTTCTCTTCTCCATTCTTTTCTACAGTCCTTCATCCTCCGAGATGTTATTAGGGACCATTATTTAATATCCCAGTGCTAACCAAGTACACATTATTAACCTGGACTGGACCTTTAAAACAAATTTCACAACTACTAGAGCAATGAAAATAAAGGAACATATACAAAAATTGGTTACATCATTTTATAATTCAGTTCCCATTACTTTCTATGATTTCTGCATCACCTTCTGAATTTCAAAAATATTTTTTTCAAACCATTCATTGATTTAAGCAAATCTTTCTTTGCTATACTCTCCTAAATTTGAATACCAGTGGTAAACTCCACCAGTAGAAATTTACTTTAAATTTAAAATTCGCACCTTTCCTGAATTACCCTATCTCTGTATAGGTATAAGTATTAATGTGCCATCTACATTCAACTTGCTTTATAGGGATGGATGACTATAAATAAGGTAAAGATGGAAGGCAAGTCTACCAGAGGCTCTTTTTTCTCTCTTCAGAGAACTTGGTAATGAAATTGGCCATACTCAGCATTTCAAATTTCAAAGGACAACAGCAGTGGTGATCTCTGTAGTTGTTACTTGATATTTCATCACCAGGCTCTAATTAATATCCAGGCCATCCGTTGTTACCAATTCAAAAGATGTGGGTTTTGCTTTAAAAAGAACTTATTATTAAGTTGGAAAACAAAGTTTATTTGGTTTCATTCAAAAATATTTGGAAGTACTTTATTATTTAAGCATCAATACATTTTATCAGCTATCTTTCTGTTATTTATATTTATTAGCAAATTGCTACTGCTCTAAATCCTAGGTATAGTGATATGCTCAGTATAACTTCATTCTCATTATATTAAAAAAATATTAGTTTAAAATGACAACAATAATAAATACAATTTTAAGTGACTCCCAATTTAATAGTAAGCATATTAGTCCTTTACTACTCCCTTCTTCATGCCTCTTTTTTCAACACCATATGCTACAATATGGACCATCTGAAACCTTTCCAAGTTAGTGTGGTGTTAAACATTTTATTAAGTGGATTCTGATTTAAAGAACATCCTAATAAAGATTGCAGATGAGTTAAATCATTCACAAAGAGAGGACAGTATTTAAATAAAATTACAATTCAGAAGTACATTGATAAGGATATCAAAATTTGAAAGATAGAAAATGAACAAAACCTAAAGAAACACCAGTCGTTTGAAGAGCAGGAAGTTTTATTTTTATTTTAGTGATTATTCTAGAGCAAGAATCTAAAAGAGTTGGAAGAGAAAAAACTAAGAAATCTCCAACTTCATCCAATTGTTTCTCAAGGGCATGAGAAATAGACAATATCTGAGGTCTGGGTTGCGAGGAGACATTCATAATTCTCTGAAGCTGCTACTCCCAGAGCCAATTACTTGAAAGGCCTGCAGGTTGACTGGCCTCTCCAAATCCAACTTCATTAAAACCCACACCAAAAGGTTTTACTCCAGATCACTCTCACTCATGCTGACTGTGCTAGCTTTTTTCCTGTAGAACCATTCATTTTTGTTTGCTCAAATAAAATGGTTTACATCAGGAAAAGAAATTGCCTAAGACTCATCATCAATGGCCATGGCAGTGAGATCCTTGCCTTGGAAACACACATGTTCTCACATTCAGATAATTATATCCATTGCATTCTCAAGTTTAACTACAATGACCTCAGGACAAATGGGGAGAGTACAGCTAAAATTTGTGAGAGGAGCATAGAAGAGTAAAAAATGAAGTCTCAAGTAGATGCCCCATTCATATTCCTTAAAGGCTTTCTCATGTTGAATATCCAACTGTCAGCACCTAAATTCTTTTGCCTAAGAAAGTTTCTGATTCTTCAAAAACTGTTTTATTCAACTTTGGGACAGGTTTGAAGTGCCCTGCATTTCCCTCCCAGCCCAAGCCCACACACTTGCTACATATGTATGTCTTAATCAGTGATTGAGAAGAGTTTTAGTTTAACTATACCAATTCCTTCATATTTTAGGTGAAATACCTTTGGGCTATTATACATACACCTGAATCTATTTTACACTGTATCCTGGGTTTCCTAGTGGGTTTATGCTCCAGTTATGTAAGTTATATTCAATGAAATAGCATACAAAATATACACACCAAAATAACAGGCAAAATTTACAGATAGGAAGAGAAAAACTATTATCCACAGATAAACATTTTACCTAAGAAAATCAACCAAAAATCTTTAGAATTAAAGAGTTTCATAAAATGTCAGGATAAGGATAAATGCAAAAAAAAATTAAAATAAAAAAATAACTCACTTGCATACATACCAGAAAATATTATTGAATTTAAAAGAGTAAATCAAAAATAGTACCATATAATAGAACCCAAAAGGCACAGCTTTGACATGAAAATACAGAATCTCTATGAATAAGACTGAATAAGAGAAAATATTTGAAAAAACTAAAACAACATACATATTGTTGGATGAAAAATTAAATGCTTTAGAGGTTGCATTTCTGTCCAAATTCATTTAAAGATTTAACTCAATCTCAATCAAAACTCCTATATTTGTAAATTGGCACAGTTACTTTAAAATTTAGCTAAAGAGTAAATAGACAAGAACAATTGAAAAGTATATAAGAAAATTACAAAAATTTCAAAACTTACCATAATGTTACAGTAATCAAAACTGTGATTCTGACAGTAAGATAGACACATAAATCAATGGAATGAAATGGACAACCCAGAAGTTGACTCACAGAAATATAATCAATTGAATTTTCAATTGGAAATTTTATTGAAATAATTTTATATCCACATAGAGTTATAAGAAACAAAACAGAGACATCCTTTGTACCCTTTACCCAGTTTCTCCCAATGAAAACATTTTACAAAACTATAGCAAAATATCACAAGAATATTGACATTAATACAGTTTATCAATCTCATTCTGATATCTCCAATTTAACTTGTACTTATTTGCATGTGTATTTAGCTCTGCACAATTTAATTGCTTCTCTATGTACCACCACTCAAGATACAGAATATTGCAATCACTAAAGAATTCACAAAGTTGCCCTTTAAAACTACAGCAACCTCTTTCCTGCTGCCATTCTCCACCTCATTCTTAACTGCTACTAACCTGTTCACCATTATGATCAAAGCTGCTATGAACAGTCATCATTCATGCACTGGAGAAAGGGAGAGAAAGAGAGAGATTAAGAGAGAGAGAGAGAGCCCCGCCAGGCTTGGCTCAGCGGTTGAACATCGACCTAGAATCCAGGCAATCAGGGTTCGGTTCCCGGTCAGGGCACATGCCCAAGTTGTGGGCTGCAGCAGATCAATGACTCTCTCATCATTGATGCTTCTCTCTCTCTCTTTCCCTCTCCTTTCCTCTCGGTGAAATCAATAAAAAATATATTTAAAAAAAAAAAAAGAGAGAGAGAGAGAGGGAAAGAGAAAGAGAAAGAGAGAGAGAGAGAGAGATCTGCAGTCAGCAGGCTTGAGATCCAGGATAAGCCATGTTTCATGTTAAATCTGAAAGCAGGAAAAACGTATGTCCCAGCTGAAAGGCAGTTAAGCAAAAGAAATTTTCTCTTACTCAGCCTTTTTGTTTTATTCAAGCCTTCAACTGATTGGATGAGGCACACACATTTTAGGATGAGCAATCTGCTATACTTAGTCTACCAATTAGAGTGTTCATTTATCCAAAAAAATCCTCATAGACACACACAGAATAATGTTTTATCAAATATTTGGGCATTCCATTGCCTAGTCAAGTTGACACATAAAATTAATCATCACACATGGTGCCTCCAAAAAGTATGTATTTCGAAGTCTTAACCCCCAATATCTGTGAATGTGACTTTATTTGTAAATAAGGTATTTGCAGATGTGATTAAGTTAAGGATCTGGAGATGAGATCATCCCAGATTTAGGGTGGGTCCTAAATCCAATGACGGGTGTCCTTATTAGAGAAAAGTGGAGATTTTAGATACACACATGCAGACACAAGGACAAAAGAGACATAAAAGCCATAGGTTGTGCAGTTCTAAACAAAGGAATGCCAAAAGTTGCTGGTAGTCAACAGAGAAGCTAAGAGAGTAGCATGAAATACACTCTCCTTTAGAGCTTCTAAAAGGATCGTGAATATAAGTCTCCATGCATTTGTCAAAACCTACAGAAATGTATAACACAAAGAATTAACTTCAATGTTGGAATGTAGACTGTGATAAGTTAATATAAAAGTACTACAAATATATAGCATAAATTCACTGATGGGACTAGGAAAAGGGGAACTTAAATAACTGAAAAACAATATAATATTTTGACTGGAAACTGTAAGTTTAAAGACAAAAATAACTATATATAAACACTGTATTCTAGTTGATTAATTTTTTTCTCACAGATATGGACTAACAATTCTGAAACTGCTTTACATATATACTGGAATTGAACAAAAATAAATGGATAGTTGATGGTGGGAGTCAGGTTTTTCACTGTGATAAAAGTAACTGATATGCAAGAGCAGAAGGCTAGAATGGTCCATGGAGTAATAGATTAGAGTTGGAGACAGCAGTGTGAACTAATGTGTAGCTTAATATAGGTACAGATAGATAGAGACAGAAATAATTAAATAAATAAATAAATAAGTAAATAAATAAATAAATAAATAAATAATAAATAAAAAGTACACATGCATGTTTTCCTAGCTTTCTCTGTTGAGAGGGCCCAGAAACAATGATATCCCAGTAGGTACAAGCATATCCAGAGTCCCTATCTTGGTTAGTAAAGACAATTTTCCAATAAAAGAACCAGTGTTACTTGTAGAAATAGCTGAATCTAGGGCTGTGGCAGGGAAATACAAAATGAAGCTAGAGCATCTTTTAGTACCAGAAAGTAGGCTAGCATTCAAAAAACAAAAGTATGATGACACTTCAAAGAGACACAGGAATCAACCTGAAGGATCTTTCAATGGCCCAAGCTGGAACATTTGAGCAACAATATAAATAATCTAGTATTGGATTGTAACCCAAACAATAAAAATGTCCTTACCGATATAAGTGGTTGAATGAATAAATAAATGATGGAGGAGATAAATCTTTTGTATATTATTTTCTAGATACTCTCCATACTAGGAGGTAGAGATTAATAATTCTAGTTCACTCTCCCTCCAACATTAAGTGTGGCCTAGACTTACTAACTCACTTCTAAAACACAGTCTAGAAAAGGGAAAAATAGTAACTTCATAGCAATGTTACCTTAAGCAAGATAACTAGGTTAATATGACTAGTTATTAGTCATGTTGTTAATATCGTGTACTCCCTGATATCATGTGTTGAGAAGAGCTCTTTATGTCTGAAATTTTTCTTCCAAACCCATAACTCCAATCTAATCATGGGGAAAATGTGAAAAAACCCCAAAGTTAGAGACAGTTTAAAAAATAGCTGACCACTACTTAAAATTTTCAAGGTCATAAAAAATAAGAAAGTACTTTGAAGCTGACATAGACCAGAGAAGACTAAGGAGATATGACAATTAAATAAAACATGGTATCCTAGATTGGATCTGATAACAGAGAAAGGACAATAATAGAAAACTGGTGAGATCTGAGAAAAATCTAGAGTTCAGCATAAAAAAATCATGAAGGTACTAAGTCATAAAATATGTCCTTTATTAGCAATATGAACCATCATTAATTTAACCTCAATAAATTTTAATTTAACATTATGAACTCTATTATTAAATATTTACCAATAAAAACTCTGTAATTACTGTCCTTAAAGGACTTCATATATCAAAGTTATTAACAAAAAATACTACAATTAAAATTGCTTGCATTAAATGGAATATTTTTCCCAGCTCCCAAGGAGAATATTCACCTTGCTCTGATGTTGGCATGTTATCTCTATTTCTCATTTTCTCTCTCTTTGTGTTTCTCCTTTTCTTTTCCTATACTTCCCATTTTCTCTTTTTCCTATTGTGTTTGCTCCCTTGGACATTCTATTCTGCCTTATAACTGTTAGGTTTGGACAAAAAATGTTCCCGAGGGCTCACTCCTCCCCTGCATTAGAAAGTAACTTTTAGACGAACTCAAGCAACAATCCGTTCCTTATGCTTGGTAACTTCCCACTCCCACTCAGAAAAAACACAGGGGCCAAAGTTCTCGCCCTATACCCTATAAAGAGTCTTCCTCCCCAATCACTCGAGGCAGATGTCATTTGGAGCTCAGCCCATCTGTATGCAGATGCTCTATTACAATTGACTTTACCTTCTCATCTGGCCTCCTGTGTTCCTCCTCCTCCGCAAGCCTAACAACCTTATTGCATTTATTAGATGGGTGACTTCCTCTAGAATTATATGAATTGTGTAACCAATGATTTTTCAGCCTCTCATTTGTTGCTGTGAATCCAGAATCACATTATTGAAGACTGCTGAGCACAATGGATGTTATTATCTGCAGAGAAAGCAAAGAGAAACTTTGAAATCACATATTCATATTTCTTTACATTCCAGGCACTTACAAAAAATGAAAATGACTGCTTGAAAAATGAAAAAATAAATTCACCATATCTTTTAACTTAATTTGTTTGCCACATGGTAAAGGGACTAGGTAGAAAGGCTTGAGAGAAGATGAAGCCTTTTTTTACTCGCCTATTGTACGCTGTGACCTTCTTTGTTCTATATTTTTTCCTCTATGAAAAAATCAGTTAGGTGATTTTTTGACACAGGACTTCTGTTTCTCAACTGTACTATAAAATGCAATATCTGGTAAGCATATTTCATTCTATGGTTTCCAGACTCCTATTTATTATTCCTTAGACACATTTTTAGGGGACAAAGAATAAGATTTTTTTTTTTTTACACAAATTGAAAATTTCAATTCAATTGCAGTCTAAAAATATATAAAGAAACTTAATCTTGATAATCTGGATGACTACCTTCATGACCAAGTACTGCCAAAGATTTCTAGGAAAAAGGATTGTGCATGATCATATTCACAAGTAAAGCCCAAGTATATTAGTACCTACTGCATGGAGGACTTTTTACAAAGGTTCAGATGGAGAATTGAGTCATCAAGTAGTTCTTAGAATACAAGTCTCATCAAACAAAAAGTGCAAGAGCCATTGTAGTCAGGATTATTCCACAATACCAATGAATTCATTGCACAATCGTTTTTTATTTAATGTAAGAAAGGGAAGAATAGTAAGTAGTAAACTTGCGATAACTTACTTTTTAATTTTTTAGTATTGGATTTTGAAGTACAGTACTAAATTGATTATACCATCAAAGTAAAAGATTGGTGATTTAAAATTAGATCAGTGTTAAAATTGAAAAATTGCATTAGTAAAAATAACAATGGGACATCTGATGTCCCATCATTCTCAATATAAAAAAATAATAATAAACATTCAAATATATATTTTTATGTTTGTAAAAAATAACATCATCAACTTAGTTTGGAGAAACATCCTTGATCATATTAAGTTAGTATTTTAGTTTTATTGATTATATTTTTCAGTTTTGTTTTTTATTTTAATTCATTATTGTTTAACAAGTGAAAAGGTTTCTATTTAGTCTTATGGCTACACATATTTGAGAAGCTTTTCCAGTAATGAAATGAAATCAAGGATGTCACAATGAGCATGGGATGTTTTAGGACACTGGGGAGACTAAAGAGCATACAAGGTAAATAAGCCCAGGAGTGGCATAATCAGTAATTTCAAGTGAGAGACAGCATTCAAAACTAGATAGAGCAGATTGAATTTAATAGAGTAAGAAGTAAGAAATCAGTGACAGAAAATTAATCCATCATCACTGTACATAGATAAGTGGAATGGGGAGAGCATAGAGCCAAGGAAGAATGATGTTAAAAAAATTTGGACACAAGGTGATAGAGATCTGACCTATAATAACAAAAATAATGGAGAGTGAGGCATTTTGAAATAAAATAAAATATATCACAGTAATTGCACCACAAATCTGCCTGAAATATAAGCAAAATAACTCTGGTTTGATCTTTGGGTTTATTCTTTTTCACAGAAGAAGAGCTAGTCATCCTGGAGGTAAAGCAAGACCTCAGTACAAAAAGACCAGGAATTTAGTCTGGATCTGATATCTACTTATTGGTATTCATATAGACTTTGTGGTTTCATTTACCTCATCTATAAACAAAATAGATTACCTGTAAGGATAGTTTTCAAACAACATTTCTTCCCCTCTCCCCAACTATTGAAATATTTTATTCTAAGATACTCAACACCTTACATAAAACTCAAAAAGTTAAGAAAGATAAAAGTAGTCCAGAAGTTTCATAAATCTTTCAACTTATATATACCATATTATTCCACCATTCCACTAAGTATTTACCCAAGAAAAATGAAAGCATATGCCAATATAAAGACTTGTATGTGAATGTTTATAGCAGTTTTATTTGTAATAGCCAAAAACTTGATACAACCAAAATGTCCATCAACAGATGAATAAATTGTGGTTATGTCCATACAATGGAATATATTCAGCAATGTAAAGGAACTTTTTTTTTAAAAAAATATACCTTTATTGATTTCAGAGAGAGGAAAGGAGAGGGAGAGAGAGAGATAGAAACATCAATGATGAGAGAATCATTGATCAACCCCCCAACCGGGCATGTGCCCTGACCGGGAATCGAACCCTGATCGTCTGGATCCTAGGTCGATGTTCAACCGCTGAGCCATGCCTGGCCGGGTTTTTGTTTTTGTTTTTTAATTAATTAATTAATTTATTTATTTATTTATTTTATTATTTTTATTTTTTATTTTTTATTGATTTCACCGAGAGGAAAGGAGAGGGAGAGAGAGAGAGATAGAAACATCAATGATGAGAGAGTCATTGATCGGCTGCAGCCCACAACCCGGGCATGTGCCCTGACCGGGAACCGAACCCTGATCGCCTGGATCCTAGGTCAATGCTCAACCGCTGAGCCACGCCCGGCTGGGCTAAAGGAACTTTCTATTGATACACAATAACATGAATGAATCTCAAAATAACTATGCTTAGTGAAAAAAATACCAACTAAATAGAGTACATATTGTATGGTTCAATTTATAAAACTCTAGAAAATTTCAACTATTCTAGTGACAAAAGTTAGATCAGTAACTGTTTCAGGAAGAAAGGAGAAATGGAGGAGGGGGGATTACAAAGGGGCACCAGGAAACTTTTTGGGGTGATAGATGTATTCATCATGATTGTGGTGATAGTTTGAAGAATGTATATGTGTCAAAATTTATCTAATTGTACACTTTATTTTTTTTCAAATTTATCTTTATTGATTTCAGAGAGAGGAAAGGAGAGGGAGAGAGAGAGATAGAAACATCAATGATGAGAGAGTCATTGATCGAGCCCGCAACCCGGGCATGTGCCCTGACCGGGAATCGAACCCCGATCGCCTGGATCCTAGGTCAACGCTCAACCGCTGAGCCATGCCAGGCTGGGCAGTATACTTTAAATATGTATAGTTTGTGTGTCAATTATATCTCACTAAAACTGTTCTTTAAAAAAGTAGAACGACTCTGAGAGTTGATACCTGGTAGCTGGTCCAGTTGATTCTAGTTAGGGCATGGTGTTTCTTTACTGGACAAAAACATTTCAGGATATCAACATACAGCAAGAATTCCCCATGGCTGCAATGGAACAAAACAGTAAAACACTTTGTACTCCACTAATGATGCCTGAACAGATATATTAACAGAGACATTAGACAATCATAGAATGACCAAACACCATCACACCATCTTTTCAGTTAATATGACTGACAACTGCATCTTTTTCAATGAATACTCTAACCTCATTTTTTCCTTCCTACCTCCTAGATAAAAATTAAGGTAGCCAAACATCGAATTGCCCCAGATTCCTGAAAAGTCAATTCAAAACAGGACCTTATTTAGTTTTTTCATGATATTTAATTTTTTAATTTGTAATTTTTATTAAATTTATTGGGTTTAAAAGGATAGCATTGGTTAATAACATTATATAAATTTCAAGAGATTAACAATAATTAATAATAAATTGAACAATTATTACAATATACTATAATAAAATTGTGTGAATGTAGTCTGTCTCTCTCTCACAATATCTTGCTGTAGTGTACTAGCTCTTCTTTTTATGATACTGTGAGATGATACAATGACTAAGTGATGAGAGAATGTGAGGTCGATATGCTGGACAAAGGGATAATTTACATCCTTGGTTGCACAGAGCAAGATGGTATGAGATTTTTGTCACACAACTCAGAACATCACACAATTTAAAATTTATGAATTGATTATTTCTAGAATTTTCCATTTAATGTTTTCAGACTGCAGTTGACCACCAGTAACTGAAAATGCAGAAAGCAAAGCCATAGATAAGAAAGGAGGACTGCCGTATATATCTCTCTTTATTTCTGGTATTTGTGTGTGTGTGTGTGTCTGTGTGTGTATTCTTCAGCTGTGCTAATATTGTTATTGTTTAATTTCTTAGTTCTGAATGATGGGTACATTGTTATTAGTTGTATCACTCTTTCTACACTTAAAAAATCTTTAGGCCAAAGACCAAGAGCTTGAAGTTTGTATGTGTCTTTTGTCATTTTAGTGAATCTGCTTTGAGGCAAATACCAGCCAAAGGAGCTCCCAGCCATCTTTTACTGTGACCCCTTCTACTCTTTCTTTCCACCATGTATACTGTAACCACCCATAGTGGCATATCAGGAATTATTCAATTATATTTTAGATTTTCCCACATTTTTTGCCTTTTCTAGAAATGTCCACTCTGTCTGGAATGCCCTTCCCTATACATATACCAGAATATTACCTTTTCTTCAAGACACACCTCAGTCCTGCTAAAAAAAACTGTGCCCAATACAGCAGTGTTCTGGAGACACCTTGTACCAGCTTGCAAAATCCAACTGTTACATTTTCAGAAATTTTTGAGCCAATAGACATCACATTGGTAGCTTGAAATTGGCCATGGTGAAAATATTTATACCATGAAAATTGGCAAATGGTACAAATTGGGGCTTTTATCCTTAGAGGGTCAGTTGTTAAACATTTATAAGTATACCATTCCCAACTTCTCCTAATGGAATATATTCTCCTTTCCCTTATTCTCTCTTGGCAGTTGGTAACACTCTTTACTGTTTACCTTGCATTTCAGCTTTTAAAAAATGCACCTATATTTTCCATGCCATTGTTAGCTATTCTAGGGCAGAGAGGAAGTCTCATTGATTCTTATATTTTCCACACCTAGCACAGTCTTTTCAATATGACAGGTACAAAATAATTTTGATTAGTTAAATGCAAAGGAAAGTTCAAATTTTCCCCCTCATTCAACCAGGAGCGAATTGGGAATGTACACTGTTCCCATAGAAGGTATGGCAAGTTATATGGCAATGAGTGGAGTTAGATAATGCACTTACAGGAGAGGGCAAAGCAATTAAAAAATAATAAAGTTTACAATATTCCTACACTTACTTTTTCCTTAATCCTAACAATAATTGCATTTCAACTATCAGGGAAACATTTTTTTATATGTACAAAATGTACTTTTCTACTTGTACATATCAAATATAAAATTTGGGTCCTTTTTAATGTATTACAGTTTTGAAAGAACAGAAATTGTTAGCAATTTCACAAAGTTGCCTAAAAAATAGAGCTTTTAAAAAAATCTCTAAAACAAAATAGATATAATTGAGGGAATGTGAGAATAAAACCATGTGAAAATCACTTTCCTACACAACAGTATAGCAGTCTACATACCGTAAAAAATCTCCCACTAAATATAACTAAAAAATCTATATACAAAACATTCAATTATTTGTGATATATCAATGAACTCTCAAATTAGTAACCATTACTGTGAGCTGAAAATTAAATTAAAGTAGGAACTTACAGAGGTGAAGGAACCATTAATCTAGCTTTGATCTTGGGAGCATTTGCCAAACCAGGTGAAAGTGAGCTTAAGATGTCTTGGCTTCATAGACATGGGATATAAAATAAAAAGCTCTGAGCCCATCCAGAACAAAGAGTCTATTAGAAGATCACCCATATGCCTACATTCATGTATAATGCTGGAACCCAACAGGCTATACTTCCCAAATAAGAGTGGATTAAACACCTTTCCCACAAGAAGACTAAAAGAAAATGCTTATATTAAAATTTGGTAATGAATTGAGGGGGAAAAAAATCTCCTTTGACAATGTATGTAGCAACTAGTAGATTGCAGAGGAATTCACACAATCTGGATGACCCAATAAAACCTAAGGAGATTTAGTTAACGTGCTCCTGAGCTAAACATGCTCCAGGTACTTGACAAAAATAAATGTACCTTTGAACAAACTGAATTTCAATCCTTACCTCAAAAAAATTCTCTTAGATCATGTTCCCCAAAATATGAGTTCACAGTTACAAGGAGTAGAACATCAAACATGGTGAGTGCAAAACATCAAAAACCACAGAGCACAGAATCAAGCCCAGAATGATGCAGATATTGAATTATTAAAAAGACCATAGGTTTTCTAAATAGGTCTAATACATTAAAAGATATAAAAAGGTGCTAAAATATGAATAAACAATAAACTATGCAAACAAATAAACAGATTTGAAAAAAATCAAGGCACTTCAAAGTGTCAGAAATATAATAAATAAAAATAAAAAATTCAGTGAATGTGTATAACAGCAGAATAGAAATAGCTGATAAGAAAAATAGAAACTAGAATATATATTTGATGAAGTTAATAATATCTCAGTAATAGTAACCCAAAGAGAAATGAAAAAACCAAAGTTTTATAATCATTAAATGTTTTAACTCAGCAGCTAAAATTTTTATCACAATCTTTTGGTCAAATTTAAATTCTTTACAAGATCAATTTCAAACACACATGAAATATATATGTATACACACATATATTTATGTATATATAAATTTATCATGTACTGGCATATAAAACAAGTCTCCATAATTTCCAAAAGATCCCAGATATTATGTTCTTGGAGCACAAAACAATTAAGTTAGAAATCAATGCTATAATGGGGATTGGGGTTTGGGAGATGGGTGAGAAAAGGTGGAGGGGTTAAGCAAAAACAACAGTAAAACTCATGGTCACTGATAACAGTATGGGGATTGCCAGAGGGAAAAGGGAGTAGAGGGAGGTAGAAGAGGGTAACGGAGGCATAAATGGTGATGGAAGGAGACTTGACTTGAGATGGTGAACACACAATACGATTCATAGATGATGTACTATAGGAGTGTACATCTGAAACCTATATAATTTTGTTAACCAATGTCACCCCAATATATTCAATAAAAAGTTAAAAAAAGAAAGAAAAACCAAAACATACATCTGAGTGGGGAGAAAATGGGGTTGAGCTCAGAGTAGTTGTCACAGGGGTTCTCATAGATATTATTTTTTTATTTGATTAAATTTATTGTGATAACATTGGTTAATAACATTATATAGTTTCCAAGTGTGTAGTTCTGTAATATAGGCTGTCCCCAAAAATGTATACACACCTTGAATGATTATACAGTGTTTACTAACATACAGTTCATTTTCAAAATTTAAAATAATCTATAGAAATGCATAATTTTTGTAATGCCTGTTTTCAAACTGATGACCGTTCTGGTTCAGGCACTGCTGATGTGAAGCAATGGAATTGCAAACATCAAAAATGATTTCATTAGCCCGGCTGGGTGTGGCTCAGCTGTTGAGCGTAGACCTAGGATCCAGGAGATCGAAGTTCGATTCCCGGTCAGGGCACATGCCCGGGTTGAGGGCTCGATCCCCAATGACTCTGTCATCATTGGTGTTTCTATCTCTCTCCCCCTCTCCTTTCCTCTCTCTGAAATCAATAAAGATATAAAAAAAAAAAACATTTCATTAGGTATTTGTATGCCTTCAATTTGTCAACTGTTGCCAGTTTTGTACCATAAACTTTATCTTTTATGTATCCCCATAAAAAAGTCTAGCGGATACATTTTCTTTGTTCAAAGCTTAGTCTGGCTTCACCCATTATTTCAAAACATTCAAACCTGAAAAGGAGTGAAAATTAAGTGTTATATGCTGTTAAAATGTGTATACATGTTTTGAGAACACCTTGTACATCATCTGTATATTGCATTGTGTGCTCACCACCCAGAATCTAGTCTTTTTCTGTCACCATATATTTGACTCCCTTTAGCCTTTACTATCCCCCTCACCCATTCTCTTCTGGTAACCACCATAACATTGTCTGTGCCTGTCAGTTTGTTTGTTTCCTTTGCTCATTTGTTACTTTCCATTTTTTACCCCACATATGAATGAAATCTTCTAGTATTTGTCTTTTTCCATCTGACTTATTTCACTTAGCATGATACTCTCAAAATCCATCCATGTTGTCACAAATAGTAATATTTCAAACTTTTTTATAGCTGAGTAGTATTCAAAGATATTCTTCTTCTTCTTCTTAAAATGGCTAAGGGGAATACATGAGTTTTACTTATATTATTGTTTTTATCTTACATATAGTTTTAAAACATTCTGATTCACAAGGTGAAAATGACTTATAGAAATCAGCATACATTCAACCACAAATTTTGTTTCTTGAGTCAAAGATCAATAGAAGGTAACAAGAATTGGTATGTTACTAAGGTTCTGAAGCTTTGGAAGAGAAAGTGCTGAAGCTCTACAAAGGGAAGAACATTTTTTTGGTTGAAAACTTATGAAATATTGAAATGGTTCTCTTCCTCAAACAGCTACTTTTCTTTCATTACAGTAGTTCTTATTGTTACTGAATTTCTCATTTTTCTTGTAATCTAACACAAGTTAATGTGCTCCTAAAAATGTTGAGAAATAAATCATTTTCCCTGAATGTTGACAATATTAAAGTCAATGAGAATTTTAAACAAAAATAAAATTTAAAAAAATGAAAAAATATATATATAAAAAAAAAAAAAAGTCAATGAGAAAAAAGACAATTTCCCTGAATCTTGACACAATTAAAATCAATATATTCAAAACCAATATATTGAATTTGAATAATTAGTATTTACAAATCTGCTTTCTATTTTTCTACTGTATTTTGATATGAAATTCAATTATTTACTGTTAAAACTGTCTGTTTAGGGAGAAGAAATATAAGTTAAGTCCAAATATTAAAACTGAGTAGTATTACCTCTGCCAAACTGAGGTATAATCTGAAGGTCTGGGTTCTTAAATATTAATACATTCTTAAAGTACATATTGAAGAATAACATATATTCTATACAGATTCTGAATAAATATTGAAAATCTAAAATATTTAGCATGTTACTACTAAGAAAAATAAAGAATAATTAATGTAAATTAAAACAAAGCTTGGATTTTTGTCATTTACATGACAATTCTCTTACAAGGAGTGGAGAGTGAGGTGGGGGTGCTGTTTGCTGATATTAAATACAGGAAAAGTGGTCCACTTGAAGATAAATCTATTCAAAATTGAGAGTCTACAAATCCAATTATAAATTTAATTTTATTACAGAGCTACAGCAACTGAGGCCCTTGTCAGAAATATTCAACGGGTGTTTATATATATAGTCATCCACTTCTGACCAACAGGGTGCACAGTGGGGAGAAAAATAACATTTTTTAAAATCAGGGAATAATTTAAAAATCTTGAATTAATTTCAATGAGCTGATAGATTTGCCTGTTACTCCAGAGCTAATGACCCTTTTAAAAGCCTCAATCTCAGACTGCTTAAAAAAGAGGGGAAGCAGCACCAGCTCTGGAACTTTGCCATGTCCATGTGGTGATTTTACCATGCACTGGCTTTATTGTTGATTGTACGTGGCTCTGTGCCGCTATTATGAGCCTGTGTCATATCCCTCCCACACCACTTGGAAGCAAAATGAAAGATACTAGTTGTACTTACAGAAAATACTTACTGAGTGTTTTGTTTTTTTAACTACTTAGTTTCTGATAACTTTCCTTGAAACTCATAAACTAGGAAAATGCAAATGACACTGATGAGAAAAGACACAACTGTCCCTCTTCCTGACTTTAAGGCAGCTATTGTCCCCATATAGCTTCATGAGCTCTCGCAGTCATCCTGTACAGTAGCTATTATCATCCCATTTTACAGATGAGGAAATGCAGGAGGTTGAAAAACTTGCTCATGATCATGCAGCTAGCACTTAGCTAAGCTGCAACTTGGTGTCTGCTCCAACTCTCAAGAGGAGAAACAAATGCACAAATACTACCAAATTGAGGCCTATCAGACATAGATTGTCAATAGCGATTTTTCCATGGAGTAACATGTTGCTGATAGTGTTGATACTTTGCATAAAATTGGCTAATATTTACTGTATATTTCCTGGGTATTGTCAAGTCTTAGCCTCAGTGAAATACATACATTAACATCTCATTAGAATAATCTTATAAGGTGGGTAAGTTATCAACATTGTGTAGATAATGAAAAGGGATTTAGAGAGAATAAATGGCTTAAGGGCAGACATCTAGTTTTGGAGGAAAGTAAGACTGGTTACAACCTGTCTTGAACACACATTTACATTGTTAGCACACATTTTTAATTAGATTGTTTATTACAGAAGAATAAAAATATCAAAGTTTTCCAAAGATGCTTTTACTTATTCACATTTTGCATAAGACCTAGGGAACATACATTTTGTAGTTCCAACATTATTTTATTTTCTTTGTCCTTTTTGGAGATTGCAGGAGAAAGCAGCTTTCCTTTACTCCTTGGCAGTACTGCTGATTTGTAGAGCTGGGCTTCAAGGCCCAGTCAGTCTGAATCACTCTGCCCTCTCTGTCTCCCAGGCTCCAAGTATTCCAGTCTTTCAAATACCGTACCTTAAATTACCTTTGATGCATGCAGGAGTTTGAGAAAAATGAGAATGGTTTTTCCATGGTATTGCCTCTTCTTTTGGTTAACTTTAGCTATATAATAAATCACCCTAAACTTAGTTGTATTAAAAAGTATTATTATAATTATCATCATCATCATCATCATCATTATCTTTCACAGTTTTGGAGACTGAATAGGCATAGCTAGGTGGTTCTCATTTGGGGTATTTCTTACAGTCAGATGGTAACTGGAGTTGGAGTTATCTGGAAGGCTTCCTTACTCAGATTTCTTTCTGCCTGTTGATGTTTGCTCTCAGCTCAGACCTCAGTTGGGGCTGTGAGCCAAATACCTACAAGTGGAGTCTCTGTGTGGCCTGAGCTTTATCACAGTATGGAACCTGAGTTCTAAGAACAAAAAACCCAAAGAGGAGCAGAGCGCCAGGTTCTGAGAAGTCACATATCACCACTTTTGTTTCATTTTATTTTTTAGAAGCAAGTCACTCAGGCCAGTCCATATTCCGAGATAGAAATTAGCTTCTATTTCTTAATGGAAGGTATAAGAAAGAATTTGCAGGTATAATTTTTTTTTTGCAATGATTTTTTAAAATTTTTATTGAATTTATTGGGGTGGCATTGGTTAATAAAATTATATCAGTTTCAGGTGTACAGTTCTATACTATCAAGTATATAGTGTATTGTGTGTTCACCACCTCAAGTCAAGTCTCCCTTCATCATCCATTAATTCCCCCTTTACTTTCTTTAACTTTCCCCACCCCCTTTTCCTCTGATAATCACCATGCTGTTGTCTGTCTATGAGAGGTTTTTGTTTATTTTACTTAATCCCTTCACCTTTTTACTCAGGTCCCAGCCCCCCCCCCCCCCCGACAGCTGTCAGTCTGCTCTCTATGTATATAAGTCTATTTCTATTTTGTATGTTAGTTAACTTTGTTCATTAGATTTCACATATAAGTGAAATCATATGGTACTTATAATTTAAAATCACTACTTCTCGCTGATGAAGACAGGAAATCATGTAGTGAACTTCAGCTGATCTGATCAACAGGATTCTAAGGAACTAAAGGGAATATATACCAACAAAGCAAACTCAGTTGTGCAATGATTATTTTATTAAAGAATGTAAACATAGTTTACTATATAATTAAGATTATTCTTCTAAACTTTTCAAAAAACACCTGTTTTACCTCTGACCCTAATCCCAGCTACCAAAGCTGGCCAATGCTGCCATCTTTATGGGATAGTGCCCTTTATTTAACCCCTGCCTTTCTCCAACAACTCATACACAGCTGTACTATTCAACTAGCCACTGGAGCTAGCACAAGAACTGCTCTCCTAGTCTACTCCTTAGAATCTTAGAATTCAAAATGTATGTGCAATTCAAAGCTTAGCCTTATAATGCTCATGCTTAATAGGGCTCTGAGTATCTGACAGTCATAATATTTTGTTTTCTTTGTGCCTAATTACCCCTTGAAACTATTTCTAATTGCTACACCTTTCTTTTTAAATGTTGAGTAATGAACTACAAAATTATATTATAAAAATATTTAAGAAAATTACCATAAAAGTGTGATCATTTGTCTTACTTTTCCAGAGTTTTCATATTCTCATCAGCAGGCAGACTCTCAAATGCTATAGTGGAAACAATTGGTCAATACTGGGTAACTTTGGGGTCATGTGAGGCCTATTCTATTTTGTTCCCAAGAACATGAACAATAAATTACCACTGTGGCAGAGCCACTAGTCTATGTTCACTAACCCATTTCTTTATTTTAAATATGTTTTTATTGATTTCAGAGAGAGAAGAAGGGAGAGGAAGAGAGAGAGAAACATTCATGAGAGAGAAAAACACTGATCAGCCACTTCTTGCACATCCCCTACCGAGGATGAAGCCCACAACCCGGGCATGTGCCCTGACTAGGAACTGAACCGGAGACCTTGAGGTGTATGGAACAAAACCCAGTCAACTGAGCCGCACTGGCCAGGGCTCAACCCATTTTCATTTACTCCTGTACAAGGCTTTAACTGCATTATCCAGCTCCTTCTGAAGTTCAGTCAAGTCTATGTGTCTGAGTTCTGATTTGGAATATGTTCAAAAGTTATGTAAACTACTTCTAGGCCTAGCCATAAAACTCTTTATCTATCCCACTCTCTTTCCTGGTTCATAAGTGGCCATGTTAAGAAAATATTTCCCCTACTGACTATATTAGATGAGGATACTATGACAAAGAAATACAATTTAATTTAATTAAGCCTCTGAGATTCAAAAATTATCTGTTATAACATCACCTTCACTGACTATCATCTCTCTCAATTATTTTGGTAGATCAGGAGTACAGTAGAGTCTGATACATGTGGAGTTGAGTATAGATATTCTACCAAAACCCAGTAATCACCAACTGCATAGACTAAAGATGAGAAAAATAATATACTAACAGTTCTTATGATGATCTTTAAGTAAGAAATATAAGTTTTTAGGAAAGTATATTAGCATTCCAAAGGTGAAAAGAGGGCAACCTAATCCACAGAAGAATGAGTGAGAAAAGAGAAATGCTGTGAATATCTTGTTAAGACCTAGGGCAAAGTTCATATGATTGACTCACCTCACAGGTTTCTGGGAGAGGAGGAGAAAGAGGTTCTTTAGGAGTTGCTCCCAGACAATCATATTTCCACAGTGGAAGGAGAAACAGTCTCCTGCACCCCCACCTGAGTGAATGTCTGTGACTTCTTTGTGAGTGTATTTTTAAAGGGTGAGGAATGAAGGGAAGAACTGAGCTCCACTAAAAATCAATAATTGAAAAGTCAGTTTACTTTGTCCTTCCCCAAATTATGCCATGCAAGTGGTCTCCTGCTCTGTCTTATTACTATACTCATCTTGTGAAAGAGAATATAGATGATACTAAAAAACCAAGTGTAGACCGAGTTGTTCTTTCCATTTAAGTTGTCTCCCAATTAAATTATTCACAGAGCTTATTTTTGCTCTTCTGAGAGCACATCTTGATTATGTGTTGGACATTTATACCTCATTTAACACATTGTAAAGAAAGATAGAAATGATAGAGATAGAGATAAACATATAGAGATAGTTCTTGAACATCTAATCAAAAACAAGTATGTTTACTTTGTTCAACCTTAGAAAGTGTCAGTGCATCCCTTCCAGAATGTTTCTGCCAGTTTCTAGTAGCAGCACTTTCACCATGAGATAAAAGACCTAATAAGACTAACAAGTTCTAAATTAAATTGCTTTGCTGTTTTTCTCTTTCAAGTTAAGTAGTACGGCTTACTACTTTCCAATAATTAGAATAAAATTCCAGTACACATAAAGTACTTTGCCTACAATTTATTCTTATAGTATTTTTATATGGGATTTATGGATCAGAGTCCATAGTTCAGTCACCTAATCTATTTCCTTATTTCTAATGATTTTTTTTCTGCTCTGAGAGGAAAATACACAAATATTTAACAAGAGACTCCAATCAGAAATCAATTTTTAGTATTTGTATTTGATCAGGCACAAAGTCACATTGGAAGTGTGACTTTGCAATGTAAGATGCTTATGTCAACTACAAAGCACAGACCATTCATGGGCTCATATTTTAAAGTCTAATGGCCCCTTTACCATTAACTGTCTTCTGAAATTCAATAAGATTTAATTCCATCATTCTTATATAATTTTTTAACTTGAACTTATTTTAGATGTTTGGACACTGTGTAGTAAGTAATTTAGCCTCACCCAAAGAGAGGTCTGGCCCTTGCCCTCAACTTCTGGGAGGTGATTCCTAAGCCCTTGGAATGCCCTGACTGATAAGAATGTCTTTGTTTACCTGAGGGCCCTAGGACACACTGGACAGTCTAACAATGTGATGTATAGTAGGGACTTTGTACCATGTAGTATCAGCTTGATTTCCAAAGGGGCTGGAGACTAAAGGCAAGCCATGTGCCAGCAGCCAGCCAGGCTTTTTGTGACTGAGCCCCAGTAAAATCTCTGGACACCAAGGCTCAGTTGAGCTTTCCAGGTTGGTAATATTCTGTGTGTATTTTTACACATTGTTGCCAAGAAAAATTAATGATGTTTATGACTCTACCAGGAGAGAACAACTGGAAACTTCACACTTTGGAACTTTCCTGGAGTTTGCCACATGTGTCTCTTTATTTGGCTGATTTTAATCTGTATCTTTTAACTTTACTACAGTGTAACCATGCCTTTAGTGGGTTTTTAAAAACCTTTCTAGTAAGTTGTTGAACCTGAGGGAGTTCTTGGGGAATCTAAACTTGAAACTTGATCTTGGGAGTCCTCAAACTTGCAGTTGGTGCTGGAAGTGAGTGGTCTTGGGGATTACTGAACTCTGCAAACACCATGCCAATTGTCTTCATAGTGGACATGTCTAATCAGGCACATTGTGCCATAAATGAAAACAATTACTGTCAAACACTGATTAACTGCAGTATCACTTCCTTAGGTATTTCATCTCTAAAAATTTCCTACTGTCTCTGCCACTAACTCTTCATATAGAGTGTTCATAGTCTCACAGAAATATATCATAAAACTAACTTTCGGGTAAAATGATGACTCTTAAAGTTTCTATTCCTAACGGTTTTCATCTTGTACTTGGGCATGAGTTTCCTCAAAGAACAATGACCTCACGATATAATTAAATTATACTTAATTGTGTAGCCAGGGACAAATGTATTATGATAGTTGTTTGTTAAGACATTATTTTTGCTTTTCTGTACTTTCTTCATTGAAATACTCATAAAAAATAAACAAACATGGAGTAGCATGTAAGATTACCACAACTCTGGGAATTAATAACTCCAAGATCCTAGGAGGGATTTCTACTAAGCAAAAGGACTAATTTGAAAAATTAAATATGTTAGTTAGGTCTAAGTCAAGGAAACAGAAACATCTCTAGGCCTTTCAAAGTCTTTAAGTCCCTAGAAATGCAACATAACCAGTGCTGAATTACCACAATGGTCATAAATTGCCTTCTGAAATCTCAAGCTGGAAGAGATGCAGCAGGGCTATGCATGCTAAAACTTTTGGGATGTTATGCAATATTTTAATGAAATATATACATAAAATAAAAGAACCATAAAATCCTAGAAAACTTCTTATTCAGAAATCAATTGGACTCCATAATGTAAATTCACAGGATCAGGAGAAATTCCTTTCTTGGTTAGGAGTGTTGCAACAGGTTAACGGTTGTTGGACTCTAGATATTTGGTTAGGAGCTATGTATGTCAATTGTCATTCAGCTAAATATCACAAAAAGGGGATACTCTTAGCAATCAGTTGAACAGTGAGAGAGGATAAGGGGAATCTACACTGAGCCTGGATTGATTCTTATCATTTAGTTACAAGTGAAAATAAGCCAAGCTAAAATGTGGGTCTTAACAAGAAATATTTGATTATATCAGAGAAAAAGAATACACCTTGCTAACCAGTCATGAGTTAACTCATGTCTCCATTCCCAAATGTCGTTGACTGGTCACGAGATAACTAGTGTCTGCACTTCACTCTTCACTTCTCAGCACTTATTTTGGCCGTACCTGGCTTTCCTCTTCATTATGTGTGCCAAATAAAGATTTGCCATTCAGATTATCAGGAAAATTAAAAGATAATGTTTTATAAAATATAGTAACCAGTGATAAAAAAAAAAAAATCCCACTAGGGTATGTAAAGTATATTTTTCTAAGGTAAAGCATAGTGAAACATGATATGTATGTAAAACTTGTTTAGTACCAATGCATGTAGACACATGTTATACAACATATCACACTCAAAAAATATTTAAAAAACAAAATACATTTAATTTCAACTTATGGTAGTATAAATATAAGATATGACAAAATAAAATACACATAAATTTATTCAGGTGCTTTCATTTAATATTCAAGTGTGGAAAGTAACTGGCTGCATGGGGAAGTTCTGGCTCAAAATAAACAGTCAGCAAGGTGTTAACTTGAAGCTACAGTATATAATCATACTTTTTAAAAAAAAGTTTAGCAAGAAAGCATTAGTTGTTCTCAAGAAAAATAAAGAAAATATAGATTTAATAAGAAGGGAAAAGGTGAGATGAGAGGAAAACTGAGATGACAAAAGACTGGATGAGATATAGACTCATATAAAGTGGAAAGTAGCTTGAGAGAAAGACATCAAGAGGTATAAAAATGTAATAACAAAATTTAAATTCACAGCCCAATCAGAAAACAACAGATTTAACACTGCAGGAACCTCAGTCGCTGATGAGAAAAGATTTAATAAGCATTCACTGAAGATAGAAAAAGTAGCCAAAGGTAATATGAAAGAAAGAGAAGAAGATAACTATGAAATCAAGAGCATGGAGACTTACTTTTCTGATGAAAATCTGTGTTCTTGAAGAAGACAAGAAATATTGCAATAATTTGTGGTACAACAGAAGAAAACGGTCTTCAACTGCTGAATACAAAGAATGATTAATGAAGACACTCATGTCTGAGATATTCTGATGCACATTTTGAACTCTGAGAAAAAAAAGGAAAAAATGTGTTTGGTCAGAAAAAAATAGGTTAGCCAGGAAAGAATGAGAATTTGCCCAGCCTCATATTCCCTCCCCACACCATAAAGTTCCAGAAATCAAGAAACAGCATCTCTGCAATTCTGAGGAGAAAAATTTGGGAGTTAAAATATTCTATTTCAGGTGAATTTTTTATTTATAGTTGCTGCTGTAGATCTCCCACTTCAAAACAGAGATTCTCATTCTGTCAACTTCTGGGAGGGCTGGCTGCTGAGAGCTCATGGCTGAGTCCCTCTCTATGTATTGTCTTTAGCAGATGGGAACCCAAGATTACACTCTCCCATAGGATAGGATGGTCTGTGTAGATGTACAAAGGTCTGACCCTTCACACCAAAATTTGGGACAGCTCTGAAGAACCATCCCATCTCTGTTCTCGAGATCACTCTGCAGTTATTTTGCAGCATGTACATCTCTGTCTCAAAGTCTGTTTCTGGGGAACCTTCCCTAAGACTATTCATTTAACATAAGGGAAATACTTATTCCATTGCCAATTGAGGGATGAAAATAAATAGCATAAGAAAGAAATATAGTGGTATAATCCAAATTTAAGCAGCACTACTAGTTAAACATACAGTTATTGTTGAAAGTAGACTTACAAAAGAGAATGGAAGTATAAAAAATAGTTTTTGAAAGGGATGAGATATAATTGAAATATATATTTTGTAGTTGGCTCTAAAATGCCAGATTACCATGTTCTAAGACTAGGGGGTATGAAAGGAAGGGCTGGGGAAAGAAGAGTTCTACATTTCTTATTTTACATAGGTAGCAATTGAGGTTGAAGGGGTCAAAGGATATGACATATTTCCTGACTTGAATAAATGGATAACTACAAGATAACTGCAAACTCAAATATGATACTGACATACTTAGAAGCAGAAAAGATGAAAAAATAAAATATCCAATTATATTGTAAACTGGTACAGCCACTATGGAAAACAAGATGGAGGATACTAAAAAATTAAAAATAAAATTACCGTATAATCCAGCAATTTTACTTTTGGGAAACTATCTAAAGGAAATGAAAACACCAACTCAAAAAGCTATATGCACTTCCATGTTCCTTGCAACACTATTTGCAATAACCAAGAAAAAAGAGGAAATCCTATCATTGATGGACCTTGAAGGCATTATGCTAAATGAAATAAGTCAGAAAGAGAAAGACAAATACTGTATGATCTCATTTATATGTGGAATAAAAAACAAACAAACAAACAAAAACTCACAGAAAATGGCAACAGATTTGTGGTTACCAGAGGTAAGAGAGGGAGAGAGAATAGGAGAAAGGTGATCAAAAAGGTACACACTTTCAGTTACAACATAAATAAGTACTATGAACATGATGTACAGCTTGATGACTAAGTTAACACTGCTCTATGATATGCATGAAAATTGTTTAGAGAGTGACTCCTAACAGTCTTCATCACAAGGAAATTTTTATTTTATTTTATTATTATTTTATTTTTTGCTTTCTCATTTTATTGTATCTATATGAGATGGTGGATGCTAACTAAACTTATAGCAGTAATCATTTCACAATATATGTAAGTCAAACCATTATGATGTATACCTTAAAGTTATACAGTAATGTATGTCAATTATATCTCAATAAAACTGGGGGGAAAAACTAAAATCTTTAGTTTTATTGATGATAATGAGACATTTATTATCTTACACATCAGGAGAAGTAAAACTTGATGAAACCTTTTGAATTATATATATATGAATATATATGTATTAGTATATGTATCACTTCCAGTTATATGGCAATCTCTATATAGAAATACTTTGGAGTATAAAGATGCATATAAAGTTTATTGAAAAAAATTATCTGTGTGAAAAATTAGAAGTAACTTAAAACCTCAATATGAAAGTAATATATTAAATTCTTATTTATAACATGAGAGACTATGAAACTATTTAAAATAATCAAGTCTATTTAAAGGCACTGCTACAAAATAATCCCTATGATGTAACTGAAGAATAAAAACCATTATAGTACAATGTATACCATATGAATACATTCATGTATAAGCCCCCATAAAACAATACTATATATTTGACATGCTCACATGTGATTCTAAATGAATAGAGAGAAACTAGAAGGATAAGCACAAAACTGATAAAATATCTTCTGGAGGAAAAATGAAATTGACAGGCCATTGGTGACTGAGTTGGGTAATTTGCTTTTTTATGTACTTTCTTAAAGTTTTTCACAATGGTAATGTATTCATGCACTGCCTACATAACTCAAAAGGTACAGTAAAAAGGACAAATTTTCTTCATAATGAGAAAAAGCTTGATTATTCAATAGCTAATGTTAATAATACTGGCTAAATATTTTGAAATAATTATAGATCTTCCTCTCACGAAATATATAAAATTTATTTATTTATTTTCAATTTTTATTTTATTAAATTTATTGGGGTGACATGTTAATAAGATTATATAAGTTTCAGGTGTTTATTTCTTTGTTACAAGATCTGTGTATTGCATTGTGTGCCCACCACTCAAAGTCAAGTAATTTTCTGTCACCATATATTTGTCCCCCTTTGCCCTTTGCTACCACCCCTACCCCCTTTCCCTTTGGTAACCACATACTGCTGTGTGTGTCTACGAGTTTCAGTTTTATATGCCACATATGAGCAAAATCATATGGTTCTTGGCTTTTTCTGATTACCTTATTTTGCTTAGCATGATATTCTCAAGGTCCATCCGTGTCATTGCAAATGGCAGTATTTCATCATTCCTTATATTTGAGAAGTATTCTACTGTATATATGTAGAATACTGTATAAGTATTCTACTGTATATATGTACATACCACATCTTCTTTATCCAATCATCTATCAAAAGACACTTTGGTTGTTTCCATGTCTTGGCCACCATGAATAATGCTGCAATGAACATAGGGGCGCATATGTCCTTGTGAATAAATGTTTTCAAATTTTTTGGGTAGATACCCAGAAGAGGGATTGCTGGGTCGTATGGTAGCTCTATTCTTAATATTTTGAGGAATCACCAGACTGCTTTCAATAGTGGCTGTACCAGTTTACATTCCCAACAGCAGTGAATGAGGGTTCCCTTTTCTCCACAATCTCTCTAACACTTGTTATTACTTGTCGGTAATAGCCATTCTAACAAGTGTAAGGTGGTATCTCATTGTAGTTTTGATTTGCATTTCCCTAATAGTTAGTGAAGTTGAGCATATTTGCCATGTCTGTTGGCCATTTGTATGATTTCTTGGGAGAGGTGTCCATTCAGGTACTCTCTCCATTTTTTTGTTGCATTGTTTGTTTGATGTTTAGTTGTATGAGTTCTTTACATATTTTGGATATTAACCCCTTGTCAGAGAAGTTGTTTGCAAATATATTCTCCTATCTGGTTGGCTGCCTCTTTGTTTTGTTGCCAGTTTCTTTTGCTGTGCAGAATCTTTTTAGTTTGCTATAGCCTCATTCATTTATTTTTGCTTTTACTTCCCTTGCCTTTGAGGTCAGATTCATAGAACCTTCTCTAAAACCAAGGTTCATAAGTTTTGTATCTATGTTTTCTTCTATGTAATTCATTGTTTCAGATCTTACATTTAGGTCTTTAATCCATTTTGAATTAATTTTTGTACATGGAGAGAAACTGCAGTCTTTTTTCAAGCATTTGCATGTGGCTTTCCAATTTTCCAAGAACCATTTTTAAAAAATATATCTTTATTGATTTCAGAGGGAGGAAATGAGAGGGAGAGAGTGATAAAAACATCAATGATGAGAGTCGTCATTGGTTGGCTGCCTCCCACACACCCCCTTCTAGGGATCGAGCCTGAAACCTGGGCATGTGCCCTGACCTGGAATTGAACTGCGATCTCCTGGATCCTAGGTTGATGTTCAACCAGTGAGCCCTGCCCAGCCGGGCCAAGAACCATTTTCTGAAGACACTTTCTTTTCTCCATTGTATGTTTTTGGTTGCTTTGCCAATAATTACTTTCCCATATTCATGTAGTTTTATTTCTGAACTCTCAATTCTGTTCCATTGGTCTGTATGTCTGTTTTTCTGCCAATACCATGATGTTTTGATTATCATTGCTCTGTAGTATTATTTGAAGTCAGGTAGTGTGACACCTCCAGCTTTGACTAATCAGGGTCTTCTGTGGTTCCACACAAATCTGATGCTTTCTTCTTTCTATTTCTTTAAAAAGTGGCATTAGTATTTTGATGAGGATTGAGTTAAATCTGTATATTGCTTTGTATACTATAACCATTTTAACTACGTTGATTCTTCCAATCCATGAACACTAAATATTTTTCCATTGCATTGTCTTTTTCAATCTCTTTTAATAATGTTTTGTAGTTTTTGGTATTTTGTTCTTTGACATCCTTTATTAAGATTATTGCTAGGTATCTTATTTTTTGTTAAAGTTGCAAAATAATTTTTTTAAATTTTCTTTTTCTGAAATTTCATTGTTAGCATATAGAAAATCAGTGGATTTTTGTACTTTTATTTGTATCCTATAACTTTACTGTATATGTTTATTGTTTCTAATAGTTTTTTGGTGCAGTCCTTAGGGTTCTTTATATACAGAATGATGTCATCTGCAAAAAGTGACACTTTTACTTCTTCATTCCCAATATAGATGCATTTTATTTCTTTCTCTTGCCTTATTGTTCTGGCTAAGACTTCCAGAACTTTGCTGAATAAGAGTGGTGAGAGTGCACATCCTTGTCTTGTTCCTGATCTTAGAGGCAAGCTTTCAGTTTTTCACCACTGAGTATGATATTAGCTGAGTGTTTAGAGTATATGGCCTTTATTATTTTAGATAATTTCCTTCTATTCTTATTTTATTGAGTGTTTTAATCATAAATAGATGTTGTATCTTATCCAATGCTTTTTCTGCATCTATTGATAAGATCATATGATTTTTATCTTTTGTTTTGTAGATGTGGTGTATCACATTGATTGATTTGCATATGTTGAACCAGCCTGCTCCCTTGGAATAAACACCACTGGATCATGATGAGTTATTTTTTAAATGTATTGGTGTATTTGATTTTTTTCCTTTTATTTTATTTTTTTTGTCGCCATTTAGCCCCTCTGTACACTCTTCCACCTCTACCCACCCTTTTCCCCCTCCAATACCCACACTGTTGTTCATCTCCATGAGTTCTTTCTCTCTTTTTTTTGTTATCAATCCCTCCACCCCCCCACACACACCTCCCCACCAAAACTATCTGACTACTCTATGAGTCTGCCTTTATTCAGTTTGCTAGTTCAGTTTGTTCATTAAATTCCACATATGAGTGAAATCATATGGCACTTGTCTTCCTCTGACTGGCTTATTTCACTTAGCATAATGCTCTTCACATCCATCTATGCTGTCATAAAGGGTAAAATTTTCTCCTTTTTATAGTCATGTAGAATTCCATTGTGTAAATGTACCACAACATTTTCTCCACTCATCTACTGATGGGCACTTGGGCTGTTTCCAAATCTTGGCTATCTTAAATAATGCTGCAATGAACATAGGGGTGCATATATTCTTTTGAATTAGGTTTTGTGTTTTTTCTGATAAATTCCCAGAAGTGAAATTGCTGGCAGTTCCATTTTTAATTTCTTAAATTAAATTAAATTTATTGAGGTGACTTTGGTTAATAAAATCATACAGGTTTTAGGTGTGGGTTTCTATGATACAATATCTGTATATTGCACTGTATGCCCACCACTCAAAGTTAAATCTTCTTCCATCACTATATATTAGGAACCCCTTCACTCCCCTGACAACCACCACACTGCTGCTTGTGTCCACTAGATTTAGTTTTACGTCCCACATATAAGCAAAATCATATGGTCCTTAGCTTTTTCTAACTGACTTATTTCACTTAGCATAATATTCTCAAGGTCCATCCATATTGTTGCAAATGGCAGTATTTCATCCTTTCTTATGGCTGAGTAGTTTCCCATTGTGTACATGCACCACATCAATATCCAGTCCTCTATTGCAGGATGCTTTGGTTGTTGTATCTAACCAAAAGATTTTTCTGCATCTATTGATAAGACCATATGATTTTTAGCCTTTCTTTTGTTAATGTGGTGTATTACATTGATCAACTTGTGTTTGTTGAACCATCTTTGTGTCCCTGGAATGAACCCCACTTGACTGTGATGCATTATTTTTTTGATGTATTGTTGCATTTGATCTGCTAGTATTTTGTTTAGGATTTTTCCATCTGTATTCATCAGTGATATTGGTCTGTAGTTTTCCTTTTTTGTGTTATCTGTGCCAGGTTTTGGTATCAGGGTTCTACTGGCCTCATAAACTGTATTAGGAGGTATTGCCTATTCTTCAAATTTTTGGAAGTGTTTGAGAAGGATAGGTTTTAAATAGTCTTTGAACATTTGGTAGAATTCACTGGTGAAACCATCTGGTCCTGTACCTTTATTTTTTGGGAGGTTTTTGTTGGTTGTTTCGATTTCCTCTCTGCTGATCGGTCTATTTAAACTTTCCATGTCTTCATGATTTAGCCTAAGAAGATTACATATTTCTAGGAACCTATCCATTTCTTCTAGGTTATTGAATTTGGTGGCATATAGTCTTTCATAATATTCTAGTATGATCTTTTGTATGTCTGTGATGTTTGTGGTGACTTCTCCTCTCTCATTTCTGATTTTGTTTGTGTGGGTCTTTTCCCTTTTATCCTTAGTGAGTCTAGCTGGGGGTTTGTCAATTTTATTAATCTTTTCATAGAACCATCTCTTTGTTGTATTACTTTTGTGTATAGTCTTTTTGTTCTCTATTTCATTCAATTCTGCTCTAATTTTTATGATTTCATTTCTTCTGCTGACTTTGAGTTACTTTTATTCTTCTTTTTCTAGTTCTTTAAGATGTGATGTTAGGTCATTTACTTGGGATTTTTCTTGTTTCTTGAGAGAGGCCTGTAATGATATAAACTTCCCTCTTGTTACTGCTTTTGCTGCATCCCATGCTTTTTGATATGTCATATTATCATGCTCATTTGTCTCTATATATCATTTTTTAAAATTTATCTTTATTGTTGAAAGTATTACAGATGTCCCTTTCTTTTCTCCATTAACCCTTCTAACCCATCCCTACCTCCTACCTCAGGCCTTCACCACACTATTGTCTGTACCTTTGATTTCACTTTTTATTTCTTTTTACCCAGTCATTTTTTAGTACTACATTGTTTAATATGCACATATTTGGGGGTTATTTTACTTCCTTTTTGCAGATTATTTCTAATTTCAAAACATTGTGTTCAGAGAACATGCTTGGTATGATTTCAATCTTCTTAAATTTGTTGAGATTCATGTTATTTTTACTTTTTAAATTGTTTACACTATTATAGATGTTCCCATCCCCCCCCCTTTGCCCACCCCCCTGTGCCCTAGCTCCCTCCCTTCCCTCTAGCCATCACCACACTCTTGCCTTTGTCTATGGGTTATGTATATATGTTCTTTGGTTAATCCCTTCACCTTCTTGCATCTAGTCTCCCCTCCCCCTCCCTTCTAACAACTGTCAGACTGTTCCATGTATTCATGTCTCTATTTCCATTTTGTTCCTCAGTTTATTTTTGTTCATTAGGTTCCACACATATGTGAAATCATACAGTATTTGTCTTTCACCAACTGGTTTATTTCCCTTAGCATAATAATCTCCAGGTGTTGAGGCTAGTTTTGTGACTCAGAATATGGTCTATCCTTGAGAATATCCCATGTGCACTGGAAAAGAATGTATAATCTTTGCACTGGAATAAAATACTCTGTAAATGTCAATTATGTCCATTTGGTCTAATGTGTCATTTAAGGCCAGTATTTATTGATTTTCTGTGTAGTTGATCTTGCTAGAACTATCAATGGAGTATTTAGATCCCTTACCATGATTGTGTTTTTGTTAGTTTCTCCCTTTAGTTCTGTTAGTAGCTGTTTTATATATTTCAGTACTCCCTGATTGGTTACATATATATTGAAAAGTGTTAAGTCTTCTTGATGTAGTGTCCCCTTTATCATTATAAAATGTCCATCTTTGTCTCTTGTTATTTTTGCTATCTTGAATTCTGTTTTGTCAGATATAAATATGGCAACACCTGTTTCTCTCTGGATGCTATTTGCTTGGAGAAATATTTTCAACTCTTTCACCTTTAGTCTATTTTTGTTTTAACAGCTTAGATGTGTATCCTGAAGCTAATATGTGTTTGCTTTGTTTTATTTTGTTTATCCAATCTGCTACTCTCTGCTTTTTATTGGTGAATTCAGTCCATTAATATTTTGAGTATTTAATCATGTTTGAGGATTTCCTATAGCCATTTTACCGTTTTTTGTTTTTTTTTCCTGGTACTTCTGTTTCTCCATTGGTTCTTTTCCTTTGTGTTTCCTACTAGTGTTTTGTTTGGTAATATTCCATACATGTTTTCTCTGTTTCCTTTTTTAAGTTATGTGTCTCTTTTTTTTTTTCTGTTATTTTTTTGTTTTGTTTTGTTTTTTGATTTTGTGTGTGTGTGTGTGTGTGTGCATGTGTGTGTGGTTACCATTAGGTTTTTGCAAAATATAGGTTTATATATATAGTAGTCCTTTTTCTTTTGAATGCATCTGATCTTCATCTTCCCTTGCAAATTCAGACCTTTACTCTCTCCCCTTTTATATTTTTGTTGTCACAAATTATCCCTGTTTATGAATGATCTTACTTGTAGTTTTTTGACCTTTTGTTCTTGGTTTCAGATAGAGTAACACCCTTTAATATTTTCTGTACTGGAGGTTTTCTGGTTATAAATTTTCTCAGTTTCTGTATGTCTGGAAAAGTCTTTATCTCCTTCATGTCTAAAGGATAACTTTGCTGAATATATTATTCTTGGCTGGTAATTTCTCTCTTTCGGTAGTTTGTATATTTGGTTTCACTCTCTTCTGACTTGTAGAGTTTCTGCTCTGAAGACGGATGAAATTCTGATGGATTTTCTTCTGTAGGTCACTTCTTTCTTTTCCCTGGTTCCTTTGAGAACTTTGTCTTTAATTTTTGACAGTTTTAATATAATATGCCTTGGAGAAGACCTTTTTTAATTGAAGAAATTAGGTGTTCTGTTTGCTTCTTGGATTTGAGGATCTTGCTCTTTTCATAGCTTTGGGAAGTTCTCATCAACTGCTTGCTTGAAGAGGCTCTTCATTCTTTCTCCCTCTCTTCTTCTTCTGGTATATACAACACATATACACAGACAAGTGTGGTGATAACCAGAGGAATGAGGGGTGGGGGTAGGTTGAAGTGGGCAAAGAGGAGATAAAAGGGGGCAGAAAAAGGCTTTCCTTTGGGCAATAGTCACATGATGCCATGTGCAGATGATGTTTAGTGACTTTTACACTTAAAACCTGTATGGTTTTGTGAACCAATGTCACCCCATACATTCAATTAAAAAGTGGTACACTAGACTTGAATTCAAGAGATCTTCAGGATAAACTGACATTCTATGATGGGAATGAAAAAAATAGCTGAGCTTAGAAAGTAAAAGGAAAGTTTGGTGCACTACAGAAGTGGGTCTGCTGAATTTCTGATAGGGGACAATAAGATTTGAGAATGGGTTGGTTTGGACCATGAAGTGGTAACAATGAATATGCCATTTTCTACTGTGCTTCCACATTCCTCCAAAGTTTCCTGAGAAACAGCTAAGAATAACATATTCTTTGTAAATAAGCTGCAAAAGATGTTTAGAAATCATTTAGTCAACTGTTGATTTCATAGAAGAATCTGAGGTCCACAGAAGTTAAAACAAATACCCAAGTTGACAATATTGGAGACTAAACCAGAATTAGAGTCCAGACATTCTGATTATTTCTTAAGTTATCAGTTATCAATAAACCTTGTACATTGAGGATTTTCTTCTTGGATTTTTTTTAAGCCAGAACAGTTTTGAAAAGATGCTGGACTATTAGGTGATGAAGGAGATCCTAGTTGTTCCAGAACTAGCTAAGCTCTGAGCAGAAATCATTATAATATTTAGTCATTAAGTTTTGAGACTGTTGGATAGCAATATTATCTATAACACTAACAGTGACTCATGGCTGAGTATTTTTTCTAGGCTTCTTTTCTAACAAGAACCTGTTGTACACAATCCCTATTTCTCAGAATGTAGGAATTCTGAGGAATATCTAACATCTAGTAATTACTCACCTGTATGCTGGCTAATGATTGTGCTAATTAGATGGAACAGGGCCAATCTTTTTCCTGCTGTAATGTTATTAGTTAAAAATAGCATCTACTTGTCATGTTTCCATTTTTACCCAATGTGTATTTTATTTGTTGATTTTTTGATGATAGCCATTCTGACAAGTGTGAGGTGATATCTCACTAACTGTAATTTGCATCTCTCTGATGATTTGTGACATTCGGCATTTTGTCATAGGTCTATTGGCCATCTGTATGTTCTCTTCGGAGAAGTGTCTATTCAGGTCCTTTGCCCATTTTTAAATTAGATTGTTTGTTTCTTCGTGTTGAATTGTATAAGTTCTTTATAAATTTTGGATATTAACCACATACCAAATGTATCATTGGTGATTATATTCTCCTATTTAGTGGTTTGTCTTTTCATTTGGTTCATGGTCTTCTTTATTGTGCAAAAGCTTTTTAGTTTAATATAGCCCCACTTGTTTATTTGTTCTTTTATTTCCTTTGCCCAAAGAGACATATCAGAAAAAATATTGTTGTGAGAAATGTCTGAGATTTTACTGCCTAGGTTTTCTTCTACTATTCTTATAGTTTTGAGTCTTATAAGTCTTTAACCCATTTTGAGTTTATTTTTGTGTACAGTTTAAGAAGGTGGTCTATTTTTTTTTTTTGGACTTGTCTGTCCAATTTTCCTAACACTGTTTATTAAGCCGACTATTTTTACCTCATTGTATGTTCTTGCCTCCTTTGTTGGATATTAATTGACCATAAAAGTGTGGGTGTAGCCCAGTTGGCATGGCTCAGTGGTTGAGCATCAACCTATGATCCAAGAGATTGAGGTTCAATTCTGGTCAGGGCATATACCTGGGTTGTGGGTTCAATCCCCAGTAGAGGGCATGAAGGCAGCAGCCAATCAATGACTCTCTCATCGTTTATGTTTTTATCTCTCACTCTTTCTCCCTTCTTCTCCCTGAAATCAAGAAAGATATATATTTTTTAAAGTGTAGGTTTATTTTTGGAGTCTTTATTCTTTTTCATTGATCTATATGTCTGTTTTTAAGCCAAACCATGCTGTTTTGATTACTATGGCCTTGTAGTATATTTGATATTAGGTAGCAGGATTCTTATAACTTTTTCTTCTTTCTCAAGGTTGCTGTGGCTATTCATGGTCTTTTGTGGTTCCGTATACCTTTCTGAAATATTTGTCCTAGTTCTGTGAAATAAGCTATTGGTATCTTGATAGCATTTACATTGAATTTATAGATAGCTTTGGAGAGTATAAACATTTTAATGATGTTAATTCTTCCAATCCATGAATACAGTATATGATTCCCCTTATTTGTATCTTCATTTTCTTTCTTTGCTGTCTTATAATTTTTTGAGTACAGGTCTTTCACATCCTTGGTTAAATTTATTCCTAGGCATTTTATTTTTTTGGTACAGTTGTAAATGGGATTGTTTTCTTAGTTTCTATTTCCAATAGTCCACTATTGGTGTATAAAACTGCAACTGACTTTTGGATATTTATTTTGTATTCTGTTAATTTACAAATTCATTTATTAGTTTAGTAGTTTTTTGGTGGACTCTTTGGGGTTCTCCATATAGAGTATCATGGCATCTGCAAATAATGACAGTTTTCCTTCTTCCTTTTCAATTTGGAGGCCTTTAATTTCTTCTGGTCTGATCACTGTGGGTAGGCATTCCAATGCTATGTTGAATAAGAGTGGTGAAAGAAGATATCCTTGTCTTGTTTTTGATCTTAAGGGAAATGTTTTTAATTTTTGCCCATTGAATAGTATGTTGGCTCTCGGTTTTTTGTATGTGGCCTTTTAAAAACAATATGTATATATATGTCTTTATTGATTTCAGAGAGATGAAGGGAGGGGAGAGAAAGAGATAGAAACATTAATGATGAGAAAGTCATTGATTGGCTTGTTTTCTGCACATCCCCCACAGGGCCAGAGATCATGCTTACAAAAGCAAACCCAAGACCCTTCAGTCCATGGGGTGATGTTCCAACCACTGAGCCAAACCTACCAGGGCTGTATTATTTTTTTAATTCTATTTAATTTATTTCTGCTGTGATCTTCATTATTTCCTTTATTCTACTCACTTTAAGCTTTGCTTATTGTTTTTATCTAGATCTTTTAAGGTAAAGTTAGATGGTTTATTTGAGATTTTTAAAATTATTTCTTGAGGTAGGCCTGTAATGCTATGAATTTCTCCCTTAGGACTGTTTTCGCTGTGTTCTATAAATTGTGAGCAGTTGTGTTTTCATTTTCATTTGTTGCAAGATCTCTTTTTATTTCTTCCTTGATCTCATTGTTAAGCCACTCATTGTTTAGTAATACGTTATTTAGCTTCCATGTTTTTGTGTGTTCTTCACTTTTTTTCCTGTGATTGATTTCTAGTTTCATATCATTATGGTCAGAGAAGATGCTTGATATGATTTCAATCTTCTTGTTTTTATCAAGACTTGTTTTGTGTCCTGACAAGTGGTCTATCCTAAAAAATGTTCCATGTGCACTTGAAAAGAATGTATATTCTGCTGCTTTGGGGTGAAATGCTCTGAAGATGTCTATTACATCCATATGATCTAGTGTGTCATTTAAGGTTGCTGTTTCTTATTGATTTTCTGCCTGGAAGATCTATCCAGTGAAGTCAGTGGGATGTTTAAGTCCCCTACTATGACTTTGTTACTGTCAATCTCTCCCTTTATGTCAATTAAGATTTGCTTTGTATACTTAGTGCCCTTATGCTGGGTGCATAAATGTTTACAAGGGTTATAACCTCTTGTTGGATTATTCCCTTTATCATTATGTAGTGCCCTCCTTTGTTTCTGAATATAGCCTTTGTTTTCAAGTCTATTTTGCCAAATATAAGTATTGCTACCACAGCTTTTTAAAATTTCCATTTGCATGAAATACTTCTTCTATCCCTTTACTTTTAGTCTGTGTGCATCTTTTGTTTTGAGGTTGGTCTCTTGTAGACAGCATACATATGGGTCTTGTTTTTGTATTAATTCAGCTGTGGGTTTTTTGATTGGAGTATCTAAGCCTTTTAGATTTAAAGTGATTATTGACAGGTACATATTTATTGCCATTTTATTCTTTTAAATATGTATCTCTGTTTATTATTATTATTGCTCTTTTTAAAGAAGACTCTTTAATATTTCTTTTAATGCTGGTTTGGTGGTAACAAACTCCTGTAGCATTTTTGTCTGGGAATCTTTCTATTTCTCCTTCAGTTTTTTAACATCTTATTTATTGATGTTGGAGAGAGAACAAGAAAGGGACACACAGAGAGTAACATTGATTTATTTTTCCACTTATTTATGAATTCATTGGTTGATTCTTATATGTGCCCTGACTGGGAATAGAACCTTCAACCTTGACATATTGTGACAATTCTCTAATCAACTGAGCTCCCCAGCTAGGACTTTCTTTCAATTATAAATGATAGTCTTGCTGGGTAAAATAATCTTGGTTTAGGTCCTTGCTTTTCATCACTTTGAACATTCCATGCCAGGCCCTTCTGGTCTAAAATTTTCTGTTTAGAAATCAACTGAGAGTCTGATAGGAGTTCCTTTGTAGGTAACTAACTTTCTCTTGCTTCTTTTAACACATTGTATGCAGGAAATGTATTTATACATTTTACGTTGACTGGTAGTAGAGCGCGCAATAAAAACTACCCGCAAACAATTTAAGATTCTTTCTTTGGTTTAGTCTTTGCCTTTTCTACTATGATGTGCCTCAATGTGGGCCTCTTTGAGTTTATATTGTTTGGGACTTAATGCACTTCCTGGTCTTCTGTGTCTTTTTCTTCACCAGGCTAAGGAAGTTTTCAGTCACTATTTCTTCAAATAGCTTCTTGATCCTTTGCTCTCTTTCTTCTCCTACTGTATCCTTTATGATGCGGATGTTGTTATGCTTCATGTTGTCCCAACAGTCCCTGAAAATACCCTCATTTTTTATAATTCCTTTTTCATTTTGCTGCACTGATAGGGTGTTTTCTGCTACCTTGTCTTCCAAGTTGTTGATTTGATCGTCTGCTTCATCCAACCTACTGTTTATTTCTTCCAGTGTATTCTTCATTTAAAGTATTCTTCATTTCTGACTGGTTCATTTTTATGGTTTCTCTGTACTTTTATATGCTTGTTATCTCTTTGTTAAAATTCTCACTAAGTTCTTTGAGCATTCTTTTTTTAAAAATTTATTTTTATTGTTGTATTAAAGATGTCCCTCTTTTCTCCCATTGATCCCTTCCACACTGCATCCACCCCACTCCCAGGCCTCCCCCATAACAATATATGTGTCCATGGGTTATGCTTATAGACATATAAGTTCTTTGATTAATCTCTCCTTACCCACTCTCCTACCTCACCTTCTCTCTGAGATCCCTCAGTCTGTTCCATGCTTCTATGTCTTTGGATCTATTTTGTTCATCAGTCAATTTTGTTTATTGCATTCCACATATGAGTGAGATCATGTTGTACCTGTCTTTCTCTTACTGGCTTATTTCACTAAGCACAATACTCTCCGCTTCTCTCCATGCTGTCCCAAAGGATGTGATCCTTCTTTTATACAGATGCATACTATTCCAAGGTGTAACTGTACCACAGCTTTTTTATCCACTCATCTACTGATGTTCACTTGAGAAGAATGTATATTCTTCAGCCTTGGGGCAAAATGTTTTTTAAATATCAATTAAATCCATCTGATCTACGGTGTCACATAGGGTCACTGTTTCCTTGTTAATTTTTTGTCTGGAAACTTATCCAGTGAAATCAATGAGGTGTTAAGGTCCCCTAGTATGACTGTTTTGCTGCCAATTTCTCCCTTAAAGTCCTTTAGAAAATTTTTATAAATTTAGGTGCTCCTGCATTGGGTGCATATGTGTTTATCAGGGTTATATCTTCTTGTTGGATCAATCAATCCCTTTAGTATTATGTAATGACCTTTCTTGTTTCTCATTATGGTCTTCATTTTGAAGCCTATTTTGTCCAATACAAGTACTGCTACCCCAGCATTTTTTCATTCTCATTTGCATGGGAAATTTTCTCATCCTTTCACTCTCATCCTGTGTGAGTCTTTTGTTCTGAGGTGGGTCTCTTGTAGACAGCATATATTTGGATCATGTTTTCTTATCCATTCAGCCACCTTATATCTTTTGATTGGAGCATTTAATCCATTTACATTTAAGATTATTATTGATAGATACTTATCTATTGCCATTTTAATTCATTATGCTTATGTTTTTCTTTCTCTGTATTTCTACTTCTAATTACAACAGTTCTTTTAACATTTCCTGCAATGCTGGATTGATGGTGATAAACTTCTTTAGATTTTTCTGTCTAGGAAGCTCTTTATTTCACCACCTATCTTGAATGATAGCCTTGCTGGATAGAGTAGCTTTGGTTTCAGATTCTTGTTTTGCATTACCTTGAATACTTCATGCCATTTTCTTGTGGCCTGTAGAGTTTCTGATGTGAAGTCAGCTGACAGCGTTATGGGAGCTCCTTTGTAGGTAACAGAAATACTTTCCTTTGGCTGCTTTTAAGATTCTCTCGTTGTCTTGGATTTTTGGAATTTTAATTATGATGTGTCTGGGCGTGGGCCTCTTTGAATTCTTCTTGCTTGGGACTCTCTGTGCCTCCTGAACTTGTGTGACATTTTCCTTCACCAGGTTAAGGAAGGTTTCTACCATTATTTCTTCACAAAGGTTGTCTAACCTGTGCTTACTTTTGACCTCCTTTGGCACTCCTTTGATGAAAATATTTTAAGTTTCATGTTGTCCTACAACTCCCTTAAACTGTCATCCAGGTTTTTAATCATCATTTTCTTTTTGGATCTCTGATTGAGTAACTTTTTCTACCCTGTCTTCTAATTGGCTGATCTGATCCTAAGCTTCTTCTAATCTGCTCTTTGTTCCTTCCAATGTATTCTTTATTTCTACTATGTCATTCTTAATTTCCTTTGTAGTTTTCATATTTTTTTCATGCTGTTGAACATCCTTACAATTAGTATTCTGAACTCCATATCTGATAGATTGCTTATCTCCATTTCATTTAGTTTTTTTTTTTTCTGGAGACTTTTCTTGTTCTTTCATTTGGAGCTTGCTTTTTTGTCTCCCTATTTTGGCTGCCTATTTGGGTTTGTTTCTATGTATTAGGTAGATCTGCTAGGACTCTCAGTCTTTTTGGAGGGTCTCTGGTGCAGGCCAATGTCAGACACAGTTTGTGACTGGCCCTGAGTACTCTGTTTGGAGCTATCAAAAATATACAGCTTGAGGTCCCCTCTGTTTGGGCTGCATGCATTTGGACAGGTCCAAGATGCACACTAAATTCTGCTTTTCCAAGACCTGGGTCCAGGAGCAGATTAAGAAAAGACTCAAGGCACTCTGAAGTCTGTCTCTGGCTACAGGCTGATTAATCTGATACTCTTAATGAGCCTCAGACTGCAGAAACTTCCCAGTCCACTCTGCCCTCCCTCAGTTGGAACCCAAGGTGAGTGGCTGCACACAAAACTTTCTGTGTTGGCTTTTTAAGAGTGTGCATGCAGTTCCAGCCATCTCTCCCTGGCAGACAGAAACCCGGCTGCTTTTCACAGCCAGTTGTTATGTCGCCACCTTTCTCAGCTCTGGTGTTCTTGGCTAGGAAACCCAGCCTGGAGTTTAAGCTCCAGAGTTCTTACTGGGACTCCCCCACAGCTGAGATATCCCTCAGATCTTCAGACGCTGCCTGTGGGAGCCTTCATGCCTCCACGCTTCTTACCAGTCTCTATGAGGTCTCCATTTTTCCTCCTTGGTTAAGAGGGTACTCCCCAGCTTGTCTTCAGTTGAAGTTGATTACTTGGGAGTGTTTTTTCTATATTTTAATTGTAATTCCAGTTTGTTCCAGGTAGTGTTAGTGTAGCTTCCACTTAGTCTGCCGCCATCTTTAATCCCCCCTCTTTGAACATTCTTATAACCACTTTTTTAAACTCTATATCTGGTACATTTCTTGTCTCCATTTCATTTAACTTTTTCTGGAGATTTCTCCTGTTCTTTCATTTGCTGCATATTTCTTTGTCTCTCCATTTTGACTGCTTCCTTGTGCTTGTTTCTATATATTTATTAGGTAGGTCTGCTATGAATCCCAGTCTTGGAAAGCTGGCCTTATGTAGTAGGTGTCCTGTGGGACCCAGTGGTACAGTCTCCTTGGTCACCTGATCTGGGCCTTCCAGAAATTTCCCTTTTGTGAATTATGTAGTTCTTCTTCTTCTAATTAAGTCTTGATTGCTATTGGCCAGTTTTTTGTGCGGTTGACCTTCAGGCTAGCTGTCTGTGAGGATTGACCCTGACTGCAGGGTATAGGCTGCTGTGCAGGTGCTGAGCACAAGAAGCTGAATTTGGCTCAGCAGGTCCTGGTTCCTGGTCAGATATCTTTTTCTGAAGCTGGCCACTGGATATGTTGGTTCTGGAGACAAATGATGATTCTAACTTCCACTCTTTTTTTTCCCTCCTCACCCTTGTCCCTGGCTTTGTGGTGGCCTGCGAGGATGGGTTCCTCATCATAGCAAATGCTGCATGCAGAACTAGTACTTATATTGCCAGTATAGTCCTCATTATTTCACCCTAGAAACGTTTGTCAAAAGTTCTCTTAGGGTCATGTCATGGATATATATGGGAAGAAAGAGGAATGGGAGGGCAGAATAGTTAACACTTCTTTTTATTTCATATGTTAGAACTCCTCTACAAATAATATGTCTGAAAACCTCAACTCTAAATTTCAGATCCCCAAGGCCCTCAAAGTATTGAACAAAGCCAAAATTTTGGAGGAAAATCACTCTGTCTCAGGGAGCTGCACACAATGCTATGGGTCTTGGGGCAACACTACTTCAACCAGCAAAGGGATATTTTCTCAAAGAGGTCAGTTTATGACTTACTCTCTTTCCCCTGATTTGACTTTATATCAAAATAACACAGAGTTAGCCTGGCCGGGCGTGGCTCAGCGGTTGAGAGTCGACCCAGGATCCAGGCAATCAGGATTCGATTCCCGGTCAGGGCATATGCCCTGGTTGCGGGCTCGATCAATGACTCTCATCATTGATGTTTCTTTCTCTCTCTCCCTCTCCCTTCCTCTCTCTGAAATCAATAAAGATATATTAAAAAAAAAAAAAAAATGAGTGAGAAAAAAAATAACACAGAGTTAGGGAACAAATTAATTACATCTATCAGCAACAAAATTGCATGTGTTGCCAATAGAGTGTGCTTAATGCTTGGGATCAACAATACCTTGTAACTAGCATTAACTGGCTTCCTCACCATTTATGCACTTCATATACAAAAATTAATTTGTTGAAGCAGGATTTTGCCTTGTATGATTTTAGTAAGGTGTTCATATAATTTATCATACAAATAGAGATAATTTTGAGAATAAAAGTCAGTTCAACTAATAATTATTTCAGGTCAACAGGCATAAAGTGGAACTATCTTGGCAAACCGGAGTGGATGATCTCCCTAAACTTGGGGATAGGAGGAATTCTGTACTAAATAATTTCACACAACTGCTAGTCACACTGTTCATTCACATTTTAATGTGTTATAACTTCAAAGAGAATAGCACTCATTTTTACCAGTCACACATTAATATAAATAAGAATATGAATTTCTTCCTTTTTGACAAATGTCAAAAATCAAAGCACTGAGTAAACAACAATTTTTAAAAGTGAAGGAAGAAAGGTAGAACAACGTCAGAGGCCCTATTTTAGAAGGACTAGACTGGTAGGGTTTCTGTTTTAGGAAAACACAATAAAACTAAATTTCTGACTCCAGTCACATCATCTAAAAGGGGATACAAGAAATAAGGGCAAACTCTATTTAGGGTACAAACTTTCCTTAAATTATCCCAGACAATCTTTTTTTTTTTTTATATTAAGGTAAACCAGAGTAGTGTTCAGTGCTGACCTAGAGAAGAATACTAAAATTAAAAACTTAGGCAAAAAAGTAACACAAGTTTATTGAATTTGATAGTTTACTTCCACTGGCTAGAGCAGAGAAACATTAAAAAATAACAGTAATAATTAAAATAATTAAATTCATTTTGTCAGAAGTGAAAATCTAGTAAATTAACCTGTTGTGATATCACTTTCTTAAAGAGGTCATTTAAAGTGGTATTTCTTTTTTAAAAAAAATAAAAAAATTATTAATTGATTTCAGAGAGGGAAAAGGAGAGGGAAAGAGAGATAGAAATGTCAATGATGAGAGAGAGTCACTGATCCACTGCCTCCAGCACGCCTCCCACCGTGGATCAAGCCTGCAATCCAGGTATGTACCCTGACTGGGAATCAAACCTCCATCTCCTGGATCGGAGGTCAATGCTCAACCACTTTGTCATGCCATCTGGGCTAAAGTGGTATTTCTTTTAGTTAGTGCTGCTTGATTCTGAGGGGGTAGAGGAGGTGGGTTGGAAGTACTGGGGTGAGAAGAGGTGACCTGTAGCTTACTGTAGAAGCTACATTAGCCACTTCCTTCACCACATATGTGCCAACCCAAGTAATGGAAAATGATATAGAATGGCTTGTAATTCAACACATTGGATTCAGGTGGGTTACTTCAAAATATATTTATATATAAGCAAAGGTCTGACATCCATATTTAGTTTCTAAGACCCTCTTATTCCCAGGGAACTGGTACTGTGTAATTTGAATTAGCTTTTGTTCATTTTATTTTGAAATACTTTTAGATTTACAGAAAATTACAAAGATAGTACAGAGATTTCCTATATACACCACACTATTTCTCTTATTTTTAATATCTTATATTGCAATGGCACATTTGTCACAATTAATGAACCAATGTCTATGCAGTATTTACTAAGTCCATACTTTATTCAAATTTCCTTTGTTTTTACTTAATGTCCCTTCTCTCTTCCAGGATACCATCCAAGATACCACAAGACATAGAGTTATTATGCCTCCATAGACTCCTCTTAGTTGTAATAGTTTCTCAGATTTTTTTTTTTTTTTAATGACCTTCCTTCACAGATGTGAGGAACACTGGAAACATATTTTGTAGAATGTCCTTCAACTGAGGTTTTTCTGAAGTTTTTCTTATGATTGCACTGTGCTTGCAGGTTTTAGGGAGGAAGATCACAGAGGTAAATTGCCATTCTCATAACATCATACCAAATATACAACTATCAAAATGACTGATCACTGTTGATGTTGACCTTGATCATCTGGCTGAAGTTTGTTAGGTTTCTTTATTGTAAAGCTACTCGTTTTGATCCTTCTTTTGTATGCTATAATCTGTGGAATCAAGTCATTAGATGTAGCTTATATTTAAGGTGTAAAAAGTTATGCTCTATGTCCTTGAGGTGAAGTAGCTACATAAATTATTTGGAACTCTTCTGCACAAGAGATTTTTCTATTTTCCATTTTTATTTATTTATTTGTTTGTTTATTCATTCATTCAATCATATATATGTGGACCCTCAGAAAGAAGATGCCTACTAAGAAGGGAGGGCCCAAAGTAAAAAAAAAAAAAAAAAAAAAAAAAATGTAGACTTCAGGAAGAAGGCTGCACTAAGCTCCTTTTCTCCTGTTCTTAACAACTTTCTTGAACTATGTTTCTGTCATATGAGCCACCTTTTATAGATAGCTCCTGAAATTCTATTTCAACCAATAGGACAGAATTTTCTCCCCCATTTAGAGCTTGTTGCCAGTAGAGTGTGCTTAATGCTGTGGATCAACAATACCTTGTAACTAGCATTAACTGGTGGTAGGGAGAATGCACCTAAGGAAAATCACATTCCACAGTATGGTCAAAATGTTTCTCAAGTAATCAGGAATCTGGCTTGAAAGTTTGGGTATTGACTTAGTGCCTTTTTTATTTTAGCTTCAGAAGTGGAACAGGTACCCAAGATAAGTTTATTGCTTTCACTTGCCTGATACAATATCCCTAGGAATACATTTTCAGTCTGGAAGCAGACACATTACTGCACTGCAGTAGGGTGGGGGAAGGGTGAAAAGAAAGTTGATTGGTCACTAACTACTTGATTAATTCCAAATGACCTGAGTGTACTGCTGTTAGTGTTCCAGGGTGTGTTCGTTAAGAAGATTATTTTCCTTATGACAAAGGTAATTTTAGTTTGAATTTTACAGTAAAGCATTTGTGCAGTTTCTTCACCTCTTGAAACCACCTTAACTGAAAAGTCTTATTGTGTTATGAGCCAAAAGACTGCTAAAAGAAAAAATGTCTTTACTATTTAATAATAGGCAGGCTGTAGCTTTTAAGGCATGCTGTCATCCTCTCTAAACTCAGGCTCTATAAGTCCAGAGACCAAATGACACACGGCTGCTAGTCTCTCTCCTTTTCTTTGTAAAATATTTCTGTAAAAGTGTCCTGGTAATACATGGCCCTGAAATAAGGTGGAATGAAAGGAGCATGGTCTAGCAGTAACAGAGCTGATCTCTATTCTAACAATACCATAACCATGCAATTTGTGTAAGTTACTTCTCTTGATATGGTTTTCTAATTTCAAAAGGCTATAATCAAGACTAACATCCCAAACTAGTAACTACTAACCCCAAATCCACTCTTCTTTTTAATAGTCCACCCTGCCACTATTTTATAACTATTTAAATTTCTTGCTCTTTCATCCAAAGCTCTTCATTTTCTCATCTGTTATAGCTCTAGTCATGCAGAAACAGTAGTATAGTTATTTACATATGACATGGATATTTTTTACTTGCCTGGTATTCCTACCATTTTGCATAGTACCTAATATATTGTAAGTGCTTGATTATTGCTCATTGAATTGATGACCCTTATGTTTTTAACTTTTTTCTGATTTTTGTGTGTGTATTCACTCTCACCAAGAATATAATATGCATTATGGCTCTCCATACACACTTGCCAAGCTTGATTCTCTCTCTGTTACTAAATCTTCAGCCATTTTGACAATACTCTGTTTGAGTAACCTTTGCTTCTCCAGGTGACAGCACATGAGGAGTACTTGTATTCACATGCATTAGAGTAGCAATCAGAATGAAAATACTTACTGGATTGCAGCACCCCACCAGAAAAGTTGCTTAGACCACAAATCACCCTCTCCCCAAATCCCCTCTTTTTCTCCAAATGAATCGGTATAGGCTTATGGCCTCTTGCTGGCCATTATAATTTCCCTATTGCATCTGTTGGTGTCACATCTTCTCGGCTTTGTGGGGCTTTAATGATCAGGTATTATACTAAGTCTTGTCATTACCTTCACTACCAATATGGGCCCAGTGGCACTGGACCCTTTGCTGCTCTGTGCCCATCACTTCATACATGCACACAACACACACACACACACACACACACACAGATTGACTGTGTTCTTCTAATTTGGGAGGGTTTCCCACCACTACTATCACAGCTATTTTAATTGAGAGTTTACTTTCCCAATTTTATGCACAGCTCACCCTTCTATAGATACATAAACCAATTCTTTCTCAGGGCAATTTAAGAGATTTGAGGATGCCATCTGATACTTCATCCAAAGTGGGTATCCCTTCCCAGTATCCAAGCATGAAATCTGGGTATATCAATTATTCCCTACTTCAAAGTGTCAACTGTCTTCCTCAAGACCCTTACTGCTAGTGCTCACTTTTGGGCTTTAAACCCAAGGTCCAAGAATGAGACCATCAATCCAAAGTTTCTCGCAGTTTCTTTTCCTGTGGCTCATCAAAATCTTATTCAAAAGGATACCTATTGCTCTGCCTTGGCATGAACAAATTCTAGAGCTGGGCATGCATATCTGTTCCCCAACCCTACACTCTCCAAATGTTCTCTGAAAGAATTTTTTCACCTTCTCTAAATCACCTTACAAAATAATTGCACAGTATATTTTTTTAAAACTCAAGCTCACTTACATGCATGTATGCATAATCCATGGACATAGACAATAGTGTGGAGAAGGCCTGGGGAGGGTGGAGATAAATGAGGGAAAGAGGGGGACATCTGTAAAACTTTCAACAATAAAGATAAATTAAAAAAACCTCAAACTCAGATGTTAAGTTACATTTTTATCAGAGAATATTTTTAAATGTTTTAAACTATTTAGATGCAACCTAAAATGTCAAAAAATTTTCCATGTTTAAAAAAAATACTCGCCCAGCCAGCGTACCTCAGTGGTTGAGCATGATCTAGGATCCAGGAGATTGAGGTTCAATTTCCTGTCATGGCACATGCCCGAGTTGTGGGCTCGATCCCCAGTAGGGGGCGTGTAGGAAGTAGCCGATCAGTGACTCTCTCTCATCATTGATATTTCTATCTCTCTCTCCTTCTCTGAAATCAATAAAAATATATTTTAAAATAAATAAATAAATACAATGTTCATCTGAATTTTAAAAATCAGAACCTGGTGCTGGATATTAAAGATATACAGGCTGTTTTTGCCATTTTCTTTGAAACAAATTTCTCTCCTATTTCCACCTTCCAACTATCAGTCCTTGGCCTCAGTCCCTTCATTTTTGAATTGGAAATTTTATTATGACCTTATTCTAAGAGTCAAGGAAACCACTGACAAGTCAAAAAAATCTGAATGGGCAACATATGTCATCACGATGAAAGTTTCTGGAGGAAACTTCAGTAAACAAGATATGAAAAGCTTCAGTAAACAAGATATGAAAAACTTCAGTAAACAAGATATGTAATCTGGAGGAAAACTTCAGTAAACAAGATATGAAAAACTTGTCAGTTAAATAGAGGTCCCATTACTGGTCTCATTGTGGTCTTACCAGCACACTTTGAGAGTGTTCTCTAATTTTTGTTTTTGTTATTCATCTCCCTTTATTTTCTGTGACATATAAACGCATGACATATAAATGACCCTGACCAACAACACTGTACACCAAATATAGCAGTCTCTGTTTCTGCCTCAGTAGACATGAAGAAGGGAAAAGATGGCTGGTAAAATAAATTGCTCTTCGATGCATGCTGAGTCACATGCTTAAAGGAGGAGGGTGAAAAAATATATAGGGAACACATCTCTACCTACACAGGTTTCCCTCACTATCAGAAAGTAGAGTTCCTATTAAACTTTTTGTAAGCCAAAATGGCATAAAGTGAAGAGTGTCTCCTGCTTTGTGAAAATTCATGTTATGCCACTTTACTTTTATGAAACACCTACATCAGTACTGTAATGGCTTTTTTTTCTTTTCTTTGTAAAAGCAAAAGATCTCTTCAGATTTCTTTTGGTTAGTGAAAACAGGTACTATACTAATGTAGGTCTTTCATAAAATCCAAGGGGAGTAATGTGAACTCAGAGAGAAGGGGAATACCTGTATCCAAATAATTATTAATACAACAGACATTTGTATCACCACAGTGCTTCTGGAAAAGCAGACCTGCCCTTTCCAAGATGCTGAGTGCAGCATTTTTCATTGTTGGGTGGTCTCTAATATATCATAAAAATTATAATATTTATCATCTAATGGTTATTACTCTCTCTACTATTTCTGCTCTAGCATCTTAGCTATAGACATATTTTACTGCAAATATTTTCACCACATAACAAATTGGTTATGAAGCAATTTTACCTTTAAAAAACACACACATGAAATCATCACAAATAAAAGAGGAACACTAAAAATGAATAACAAACCTTTGCGGGTGTGGCTTAATTGGTTGAGCGTTGTTCTATGCACTAAAATGTCACTGGTTAGATTCCAGGTCAGGGCACATGCCGGGATGTGGGCATGATCCTTAGAAGGGGGCATGCAAGAGGCAGCTGATTGATGTTTCTATCTCACATCCATGTTTCTCTCTCTCTCCCTCTCCCTTCCTCTCTCTCTAAAAGTCAATTTAAAAAACATATAAAATAAGTAAAATTAAATAACAAAATTAAAAAGAATTTGTTGCAAAATACAAATATTTAAATTCATTTAAAATGTGTGTAGATACATGGCAATAACTGATGGGAAATGCAGATTCAACTCTGAAGCCTCAAAGGGGCCCCTCTGTGCCTCTCTTCTTTCAAAATAAGAAACCAACTACCTATTTTTTAAATTTATTTTATTTATTTTTTTATTTCTTTTATTTATCTTTATTTCTGAAGGCATTGCAGATGTCCCCCTTTTTTATTTACCAACTAATTCTTATGGTAAAAACCACTGTCATCTGAAAGAAATCTATTTTAAGACACCACCACTATTTATTTTCTCCACCAGTTCATCAATGGAGAAATGGGACCAAACTGACAAAAACAAAAACAAACTATCAGTTATTGTATTGGCTTATTACATGTCAATAATTATGCTAATCACTTTAACCATTTAATTCATACAATGGCCCTGTGGGACAATTATTATCATTACCATTTTTCATTAAGGGAGTCTGTTGCTTAGAGATATTAAAAAATTGTATGAGGTCATACAATTAGTAAACAGTGTATCCAGGATTAAAATGTAGGTGTTTCTTATTCCAAAGACCATACTTGGAACCCATATCAGTGTTCTCAAAGTCAGCATTATCTGGGAGCACGTTTTTAAAATGCAAAATATCAGATCCAACTCCAAACCCACTGAACTAGAAATTCTGGGGGTTAGGCCAAGAAATCTGCTTTGGAAAAGGCCCACAAGCAGATTTCAATGTATGCTGAGGTCTGAGAACCAATACTTTCAACTACTATTTAATTATATTTGACATTATACATTGATTATGCTAATTAATAAAATTAACATATTATCAAAATTAAGTTTAAAATATGAAATAAATATATTTAAATAGATTTATTGAAGTATAATTGTCATATAATAAACTGAACATATTTAAAGTGTATAATTTGAAAAGTTTTGACCTGTGTATACCCATGAAAGTACTACCATAATCAAGGTAGTAAACTTTTCTATCACTCCCAGAGTTTCCTCATGCTTCTTGGTAATCCTTTACTTTCACCAATGCCCAACCTCTCTCTCCACAAGCAACCATCCATTTGCTGTTCATCACTACAGATTAGTTTGCATTTTCTAGAGTATTATAGAAATGGATTCATGCAATACATATTTTTTGTCTTACTTCTGTCAGTATAATTACTTTAGGTTTACCCTGTTAGTTTGTATCAATATTTTGTTCCTTTTGTTGCACAGCAGTATTTTATAAATTAACATTCCACAATTTGTTTATTCACCTGTCAATGGACATTTCAGTTGTTTCCAGTTTTTGGCTATTACAAGTAAAAGTGCTATGAACATTTATGTGCTATTCTACGTATGAAACTATGCTTTCTTTTTTCTTGGCTGGGTCATATGGTAGTTGTATGTTTAAGTTTTCAAGAAACTGGTTATTTAAAACAGTAGTACTATTTTACATTCCTACCAACAATTATGAATATTCCAGTTGTTCTATACTCTCATCAACATTCAATATGGCTAGTTTGAGTTTTTCTTTTCTTAAAATTAAACATTCTAATATGTCTGTACCAGTGTCTCATTACAATGCCCTAATGAGTAACAACAATCATCTTTACATTTGCTTATTTGTCATCAGTATATCTCCTTTGGTGAAGAGTCAGTTTAAAAAGCTCATTTTAGTAAATCTTTTAGTTTTGTAATAATTTTAGACTTATAGAAGAGTTGTAAAGATAATATATAAGAGTTGTAAAGATAATTTTAAACTTATAGAAGAGTTGTAAAGATAATATACCTTTCATTCAGCTATCCCTAATGTTAACATCTTATATAACCATAACACATTTATCAAAATTAAAAATTTAACATTGATACTATGCTATTAAACAAACTTCTGACTTTATTCAGATATCACTAGTTTCCCCACTGATGGCCTTTTGCTTTTCCAGAAGGCAATCCAAGATACCTTATCACATTTACTTGGCATCTTCTTAGTTTCCTTCAATCAACAGCTGTTTCTAAATCTTTTCTAGTTTTCAATGAGCATGGCACTTTTGAAAAGCAAAGGTCATGTATTTTGTGGAATGTTCCTTGATTTGGGTTTGTCTGATATTTTCTTATGAGTAGATTGGTGTTCTGGAGTTTGGAAAGAATTGTAGAGATATAAATGCCCTTCTCACCACATCATATCAATGGCATATGATATCGATATGAATAATCCCTTTTTATGTTAACCTAGACCATTTGGTTAAGGTGGTGTCTGCAATTTTTTCCTCTAAAGTTTCTTTTTGTCCCCTTTTTATACTCTGTTAGTTAGAAGTATGTTACTAGGTCCAGCCCACAGTCAAGCTGAGAGGAATTAAACTCCATCTTGTGGAGGAAGGCATATCTAAGAATCTGTGGCTATATGTTAAAACCACCACTCTAATTAATAAATGTAATTAACTTTATATAATTTATGTATAATATAATTGATAATTAATGAAAAATATTATGGGAAAGATATGTGAAGCTACTTTAATATCTTATACCTTTTAAAATATTCACTCAATAACTTTAGCCTTCATTACTGGCTCTTCCCTGCAGCAATTCTTACTGTGTTATGCTAGTGATGATTTTTTATTTGTCTCATTCCTTCTACACTTATTATTTGAGATATTTGTCTCTCCTCTGTTTATTTACTTATTCTGTCATTAATTTATATCAATGAGGTCATGTAGTATATTTATTTTATTCTTTGGGCTATAATCCAACACTAAATTACTTATTTTGTTGCTCAACTTATTCCAAATTTAGTTATTTAGGGAATCTTTCAGGTTGGCTCTTGTGTATGTTTAACATGGTTTTGTTTGCTTGTTTTTGTGAGTACTCCCTTTCTGACACAAAAGAAGCTCCAAGGTCATCTTGTATTTTTTCTGACCCAACCCCAGTATCACCAATTTCTCCAAGGTGACTCAGTTTTTATTTATTTTATTTTATTTAAAAAATATATGTTTTTATTGATTTTAGAAAAAGAAGGAGGAAGAAAGAGAGATAGAAACATCAACATTGATTGGCTGTGTCCTGCACGGCTTCCTGCTGGGTTGGAGTCAGCAACCCAGGCAAGTGCCCTGACTGGGAATTGAACTGGTGACCTCTTGGTGCATGGGTTGACACTCAACCACTGAACTACCAGCCAGCTTTTAATTTTAATTTTTGTTTTTTGAGAATGTCATCTAGAAACAAAGATCTGGACACTGAGTATACTCATTAACTGGGGTGTCATTGTTTTTAGGCCTTTTTAGTAGACAATGCTAGAAAATACATATATGCATGCTGGTTATGGGTACACACATATATAATTATATCTTTATTTAAACATACATATGAATATAAAAATATGAATTTATACCAATATCTCCAACTCTAATCCAGAACCCCAGTGTTCATTCTGGCCTTCTCCCTTTGCCTATTTGAGCTTTTCTGACTCTGAGAGACCTAGCTTTCATTATCTACAATTTATTTACTGATTTGTTTAACCCTAGCACACATGCAACATAACTTCAAAATAGCATACTCCTTTGTAAAACCCATTTATCAACTAGAGTACACTATTTATATACAGTTCTTTTCTTTTTATCCTTACAAGAACCAAATAACTGGTTGTTATTTTTATATACACATATAGTAATGTTTACTCTTTGTTTTGTGTATTTCTGTGGGATTTGACAAATACATTGAGTCATATATCAACTACCACAGTATCATATGAAACATTTTCATCACTTTGAAAATTTCTTTGTACCTGTTCATTTTTAATTGGATTCTTTGTTTTCTTATTATTGTGTTTTGAGAATAGTTTTGGATTCAGGTTCTTTAATAAACATATGCCTTGGATGTATTTTCTCCCAGTATGTCATCTGCTCTTTCATTCTCTTAATGGTGTCTTTGTAAAAGTAGAAGATTTTTAACTTTGATGAACTTCAATTTATCAATTATTTCCTTTATAGGTCATGCTTTTGATATCAGATTTCAAAAATCTTTGCCTAACCTAAGGTCACAAAGATTTTCTCCAGTGTTTCTTCTAGAAGTTTTATAGTTTTAGTTTTTACATTTAGATCTCTGATCCATTTGGAATTAATTTTTTAATATGGTGTGAGGTACAGATAGAAGTTTTTATTTAGCATATACTACTAGCTTATTCAATTTTTAAGTACCCCTTAAGAGTAACTTTAAGAGTAACTTTTAAGAGTAACTTTTCCTCACTGAATAACTTTTGTATGTTTTTTAAAAATTGTCCGAATGTGTTGGTTTATTTATGAATCCACTATTCTATACCTCTGATTCATTTGTCTATCTTGACAGCAATACCATACCATCTTTACTACTCTAGCTTTATAATAAACCTTAAAATGAGGTTGTGTTAACCCTCTATGTTTTCTTTTTTTTTTCACAGTGATTTTGTTTATTGTAAACCCTTTTTATTTTCATATTAATTTTAGGATCAGTTTGTAAATGTCTATAAAACAATCCACTGGAATTCTGATAGGAATCACACTGACTCTATAGGTTAATTTTGGGAGATTTGAAATGTGAATATTGAGTCTTTCAATATATAAAAAAGCTATATTTCTCCATTTATTTAGGCTTCCTTTATTTTTTCCTTTAATTTCCTTCAACAACCTTTTGTAGTTTTGATCTTATATTCTGCAAACTTACTAAATTCAGTTAGTAGTTCTAGTAGCTTTTTTGTAAATTCCACTGGATTTTCTACAGAAATGGTCGGGGGTTTTTCTGTGAATACAGTTTCAGTTTTTTCTTTTTAATATTTATGCCCTGTATTTCTTCTTTGGTATTTTGTCTTGTGAGTTTTATCGGTCTCCGTGTATCTAGAAGGTTGGGTTCATCTCTAAAACTCAGAGTCTGCCAGGCTCTATCTCAGTTTCTTCTCTTTACCAGGGCCTGGAAACTATCTCAAGGTAGTAAATTGGAGGAATCTCAGGGCTCACTTTGTTTCCTATCTCACAAATATCACTATCCTTCATCACCTGTTGTCAGGTATCTTGAAAAGCATTGTTTTATTTTTTTTCTGGCTTGTGGGTTGTTTCAGATAGTAGAATAAATATAGTTCCTGTAACTTCACCTTGACTGAAAGCAGAAATTCCTTCTTTGGTATAAAACTTTGGTTTAAATTATTTGACATACTACTAATCACCTCTTCTACAATATTGTGAAGAATTTCTTTAAAATCAATTTCCAAAATTCAGTAATCTTAATAGAATAAAATTAGTTATTCAGATGGACCATTACCTGAGTTGGATGAAATCATATGTCTATATTTAGCTGAGATTGAGTGTTTGCTTGCAATCAAGAATAAGTATTCCTAAGTAGAGATACTGGTATCTGTCTTCTCTATTCATCTCTATGGAAGGTAATAATTCTCCATTGTGGGGTAATCTACATTCTTTACCTTCACACACACACACATGATAAAGAGCTCCTTTCTAGCCCAATATTCTCAGAAACATCATAAGCACAGTTCTAGGGCCTCTCCTTCCTTCATTGAAACCCATGAACTATAGAAATGTTTTTCTCAAAAGCAGTATCTATATTCATTGTTATGTACTGAATGTTTGTATACCCTCAAAATTCATATGTTGAAGCCCCAACCCCCAATGTGATGGTGTTTTGTGGCAGGGAGAAGCTTGGGAGGCAATTATGTTTAGATTAGGTCATGAGAGTGGTATCCTCTTGATGGGATTAGTGCCCTTATAAGAAGTGGGAGGAGAGAGAGAGAAAGACATCTGTCTCCATGAGCCCACTCTGAAAAAAGGCCAAGTGAGGACACAACAAGAAAGCAGCTGACTACAACACAGGAAGCAGACCTTCACCAGGAACTGAATTTGCCAGCACCTTGATCTTGGATCCTCTAGCCTCCAGAACTGTGAGGAATAAATATTTGTTGTTTAAGCCACCAGTCTATGATATTTTGTTATAATAGCCTTAGCAGACTAAGATAGATATATAATATAAAAACAAAAAATTTCAATTTCAGAATGAAGAATTCTAATTTCAAAGCCATTCAGAATTCTGATGGGTTAATTAAATATTCAGCCTATAACTCAATTGTTGGTCAGCAGTATTAAAGTAACAATATTGGACTAACTTACAGAGATGTTGTATAGGGAAATCTATAAAATACTTGCATAAAGCAAGCATAAGCAAAAATGTTTTAAAATTGGGTTTCTGATATTTTCTAAAATATTTTACATAAAACCTCAACTCAGGTCCCAGGAATTCTTACACAATTATTAGTAATGTCACATTTTTCTTTATTCTTTCACAAGAATTACCAGAATGTCCTATTTATAGACAGGAGCCTGTCACCATGTTCACTGAGTGCCAGGTAACCATTATATTCACTTTGGTGTCCAAATTGAATAAGGATACCACAATTCTTACTTTCACTTTCAAGAATTTAGACTAAATGATTGAGGTGAAAGTCCTTGTGAAATGGGAGCAAAAGTATTTTGGTTCTACCCTAGCAAAATTAAAGAAAGAACAGTACCTAGAAGTAGAATTACCTAGTTGGTCATGAAGGATTCATAGGCCTAGAACTGTAAATAATAGCCCCTGGATTTTTAAACAACTGTCTTTTTCACAGTTTCTTTTATTTTTCATTTGAGGTTTAAAATGTTTATTGGCCATGCCAAATGGAGATTTGAAGCTATTGTCAAAATGATTCAGGGGGCATTGCATGCAACCAAAACACATCACAGAAATGTAGCCAAACATTTCACTAAAAATAGTGAGCTATGGATATGCTTTTGCTTGAATTACTTAGATAATTTCTTCATTTTTTTCTTTTTAATTTTTCAGTAAATGCATGGCAGAGCAATATTAGTTTCAGCAATGATTCCTGTTTCACATAAAAATAAAATTAGTGTGTAAACAATTATCTCCAATAAGGAAATAAAATAACTCATTTAGAAAGAAGTCTTTTTTTAAAAGAGCATTGGTCAACATTTTTTTGTATCATCTTGAAATTGTATTCTTGGTTAATTTAGAATTTAAAATCTAAAATTAAAGCCCCAGCTTGGTTGCTCAATGGGTTAGAGCATCGTTCTGATACAGCAACTTTTTGGGTTTGATTCCCAGTCAGGGCACATGCAAGAAATAACCAATGAATGCATAAATAAGGGAAACAACAAAATGACGCCCCCACCCCCTGTCTAAAATCAATCAATCAATACAAATTTTTAAATTAGTTAAAAGCAACTTGGCTTCACCTATTTTCATGCTGACACAGTTATTTTATCTTTAATTATAATTAGAAATGACTGTCAATAATGATAATCAAGAACTCAGTTTTAGGTATACCCATATATATACAATAAGTGGTGGTTGTCAGAAATTGAATTTGCTTATATAGCCTTAAATCATTGATAAGAGAACTATAAAATTTAGAAATAAATTTATTTCCTTTGACTCATGAAAATAGAAGCAATGGAATAAATGCAAAGAGCAGAGGAAATGAAATAATAGACCTAAGAATAAAAATTGATAAATGAAAATAACTAAATAAGTAGGATCATCAAAGCAAAAGCTGTTTTAGAAAAAAATATTAGTAAAATGGTTATATTTCTGGCTAGACTGATCTGGGAAAAAGAGGAAACAAAGTAATTATTACAAAATGGTGTCACTATGAAAGATATAAATATAAATGTAAACACAAGGAAAATATAAATTTCCTAAATATAAGAGTAATAAAATCAGAAATAATCAACAAAAAAGAGACCAAAACAAACTAAATATAACAGAATAAAAAAATTATAACATTAATTGATAGAGTTGAAAGATGTAGGTCATAACAATAAATGTAAATAGACTAAATTTATGTGTTAGAAAAAATATTTTTTAAATTGGCACATGAAGCAAACATAACTCTAGTTTGTATATAAATATCAAAAATGTAGGAATTCCAAAAGTCCAAATATAAAGAGATGAATAAAAATTTCCAATTAAAATGAAAGAAAAAAAAGAGAAAATGGAAATTTACAATCCTTTTATCAAATAAGAATTCAGACCCAAAACCAAAAAATGAAACAGAGAAAGATTTTTTATAGTGCTTAGAGCCACAATGCAAATTGAAGATACAATAGTTAAGAATATCTGTGTACCAAATAATTTGATAATCACCTATATAGAGCAAAAACTATAGAAAGTGCAAGGAGAAATACATAGAAATGAGCTATTAAAAGAAGACTTTAACACACTATTCTCAGACCAAAACAGATAAAGTGGACAATAAATAAATAAAAGATCTAAACAAAAAAAGTAATCAGATAAACTGGTCATCATACCCTGATAATAGAAAATATAAATCTTGTCAAGTACGCATGAAATTTTTTCAAGAATTAATGGCATATCAGGGTACCTTACCAAAAGATCAATTGGGTTTATAAAGTACAAATACTACAAACAACATAATATAATATCAGTAAAATAAAAAGTAATTAAAGGAATGAACAGCAGATTAGGGGAAGCTGAGGATCGGAATAGTAAATTAAAAGACAGGGTAGAAAAAAAATCACTGAATTAGAGATCCAAAAAGAAAAAACAATTAAAAAACAAGAGGACAGTTTAAGGGAGCTGGGGGACAACATGAAATATAACAATATTTGCATCATAGGAGTGCCAGAAGAGGTCAAAAGTAAGCAAGGGTTGGAGAACCTGTTTGAAGAAATGATGGCAGAAAACTTCGGGTCAGGGAAAAAGTCACACAAGCTCAAGGGGCACAGAGAGTCGCAAACAAGCAGAACCCAAAGAGGCCCATGCCCAGACACATCATAATTAAAATGCCAAATATTTAAGACAAAGAGAGAATCTTAAAGGCAGCAAGAATAAAAGCAAACTGTTACTTTCAAAGGAGCTTCCATAAGGCTGTCAGCTGATTTTTCATCAGAAACTCTACAGGCCAGAAGGGAATGGCATGAAGAATTCAAGATAATACAAAACAAGGATCAGAAATCAAGACTACTCTATCCAGCAAGGCTATCATTCAAAATAGATGGTGAAATAAAGAGCTTCCCAGACAAAAAAAGGCTAAAGGAGTTTATCACCACCAAACCAGCAATGCAGGAAATGTTATAAGAACTGCTGTAATAAGAAGTTAAAGTAGAGAGAATGAAAAACATAGGCAAAAAGAAATGAAATGGAAATAGAGAGAAAGATATCTTGTAAGAAACTAATGGCTAATAGAAAAATCTGCAAAGATGCTAATCTTTCAGAAAAGACCAGAACGCATATCTACCAATTAAAAAAAAAATTTTTTTTTTGTTTAAAATATTACAGATGTCCCTTTTTCTCCCTAATGACCCGTTCAACCCTGTCGCATCCCCCTCCCCAGTCCCTCTCCCCACCATTGTCCATGTCCTTGGGTTGTGCATACATGCATATAAATTCTTTGGTTACTCTCTCCCCCTCCACCCACCCACCTTCCTCCATCCCTCTGACATCAGTTTCATCTATGCTTCCATGCCATTGAATCTATTCTGTTCATCAGTTTATTAAGTTCTTTAGATTCCACGTATAAGCAAGATCATGTGATGTTTGTCTTTTGCTGCCTGGCTTATTTCACTTAGCATAATATTCTCCAGGTCCATGCATACTGTCCCAAAGGGTACGAGATTCTTCTTCTTTAAAGCTGCGTAGTATTCCATGGTGTAAATGTCCCACAGCTTTTTTACCCACTCATCTACTGATGGGCACTTGGGCTGTTTCCAGATCTTGGTTATTGTAAACTGTGCTGCTATGAACATCGGGGTACATCTATTCTTTCTGATGAATGTTTCAGGATTCTTAAGATACATTCCTAGGAGAAGAATCACTGGGTCAAGAGGTAGCTCCATTTCTAATTTTTTGAGGAACCTCCATACTGTTTTCCATAGTGGTTGCACCAGTTTGCATTCCCACCAGCAATGTACCAGGGTTCCCCTTTCTCCACATCCTCGCCAGCACATGTCCTTTGTTGATTTGTTGATGGAGCCATTCTGACAGGTGTGAAGTGATACCTCATTGTGGTTTCAATTTGCATCTCTCTGATAATTAGTGACGTTGAGCATTTTCTCATGTGTCTCTTGGCCATCTGTATGTCCTCTCTGGAGAAGTGTCTATTCAAGTCTTTTGCCCATTTCTTAATTGGATTGTTTGTCTTCCTCTTGCTGAGTACTATGAGTTCTTTGTACACTTTGGAAATTAGCACCTTATCAGATACATCCTTAACAAATATGTTTTCCCAGACCGTGGGGTTCCATTGTATTTTGAAGCTGTTTTCTTTTGCTGTGCTGAAGCTTTTCAGTTTGATGTAGTCCCGTAGGTTTATTTTTTCTTTTGTTTCTCTTGCCCTAGGAGATGTATCAGTGAAAAGTCCACTATGTGGGATGTCTGTGACTTTACTGCCTATGTTTTCTTCCAGGATTTTTATAGTTTCATGACTTACATTTAAGTCTTTTATCCATTTTGCGTTTATTTTTGTGTATGGTGAAAGTTGGTGGTCTAGTTTCACTCTTTTGCATGTATCTGTCCAATTTTCCCAGCACCACTTATTGAAGAGACTGTCTTTACTCCATTGGATACTCTTGCCTCCTTTGTCAAATATTAACTGACCATAATGGCATGGGTCTATTTCTGGGGTCTCTGTTCTGTTCCATTGATCTATATGCCTGTTGTTGTACCAATACCAGGCAGTTTTGATTACAGTGGCTTTGTAATACAGTTTGAAGTCTGGTAATGTGATCCCTCCCACTCTGTTCTTTTTTCTCAAGATGACTGCAGCTATTCGGGGTCTTTTTTTGGTTCCATATAAATTTTCGAAATGTTTGTTCTAGGTCTGTGAAATATGCTGTTGGTATTTTAATAGTAACCACATTGAATTTATAAATTGCTTTGGGTAGTATGGACATTTTAATGATATTAATTCTTCCAATCCATGAGCATGGTATATTCTTCCACTTGTTTAAATCTTCCTCTATTTCTTTTGTCAGTGTCGTGTAGTTTTCCGAGTACAAGTCTTTTACATCCTTGGTTAAGTTTATTCCTAGGTATCTTATTTTTTTAGTTGTAATGGTAAATGGTATTGCTTTTATAGTTTCTCTCTCTGAAAGTTCATTGTTGGTGTATAAGAATGCCATTGATTTCAGGATGTTGACTACCAATTTTATCACAAAACAAGCTCTGAGAGGAAATAGATGGATCATAAAATCATCAAACTGGTTAAAAAATGTTGTCAAATGAAAGCAATATTTCTTTGGCCTGTATGGAAGCCCTAACCCCCAATATAATGCTATTTGGATGTGGGGCCTTTGGGAGGTAATTTAGTTCAGGTGAAGTCATGAGGTTAGAGCCCTGTGATGTAATTAGTGCCCTTATAAGAAGAGAACAAAGAGAATGATCTGTCTCTCGTGCTCATGCTCTCTCCCCTTCCCCTGGCTCATATGAGGATGCATCAAGAAAGCTTGTCTGCAAACCAGAAAGAGGGCCCATAAAAGATACCTGATAAGTCGGCACCTTGTTCTTGGAATTCTCAGGCTACTAAACCGTGGAGAAATAAATGTTTCTTGTTTAAGCCAAAAATAAATAATAAATAAATAAAATAAATAAAAATAAAAAGTAATTAAAACACCAGCCACAATCATATACTTTATAAAGTATTACCCTCAATATTTCCAGTACCCACTTAACCACTATTCTATACACCAGAAATCAATACAAAATCATATTGAAAACAAATTGTAATTGAAGAAAATGTGATATGATACTGACCATTTTCCTACCATTTTACTTTATTATATAATAAATAAGTTATCAAATTACGTATATTATAAAAAATAATTTTTGATATTGATACCATGTTGAAATGATATTTTAAACATAGGTTAAATAAAACATTATTAAAATTGAAAAAAACAACAACACACCAACCATAAACAAAACAAAACAAAACAGAATGACCATTTCACCTGGAAATTTAAAAGCTTTTTATTAAATCTTGGTAAAAAAGTAAACACTCAAAAAGTTTTATGAAATCTTTGAAAAATAACGGCAATGAAAGCACTAAATAATGGGATCTATAAGATATATTTAAAACAATGATCAGAAGGAAATTTATATCTGCATCAATAAAAATAAGAGAATTTAAAAAAAATCAGTTAAATTCTCAACTCAAAAAGGTAAGTAAAGGAAAACAAAGTAAATCAAAAGAAAACAAAGTAAGGTAGTATTAAGAATTAAATTAGAACTCTGTGAGGTAGAATATAGGAGAATAGTAAATTAAATTAATAAATCAAAATCCTATGCCTTTGAAAGAGCAAAAATTAGACAAATCACCAGCTAATTTTCTCATAAAAGGGGAAAATCATAAAATAATAAATAACAAAAGGGAAATAATGACTGACACAGAAGAAAAATATTGTAAAAATCTACTTTGTACACATCTTTGCAAATAAATTTGCAAATGCAGATTAATGGATAATTTCTTAGGAAAATACAGTTTACAAAAATTGGCCCAGTAGAGACAGAAAGCTTAAACAGACCAATTCCATAATTAAAATAGTAAAAGTTATCAGGAAACTACTCCTCATAAAAGCACCTAGCTCAGATGATTGCACAGAGCAATTTTACCAAACTTTTAGAGACCAGATAGTCCTAATGTGACATGCATTTAAAATGCAGAAAAATTTCCAAATTATTTTTATGAAGCAAGTATAACATTGGTCCCATTTTTAAAAAGTGATGCAAAAGTTCTAAATATAACATTAGCAGAGTCCAAATCCATATAATATTTTTAAAAATTATATACCATGGTAAACCGATGTTTATGCCAAAAATACATTGCATTTTTATACTATTTATTCTGCATCCTGCAATGTGTTCAATAAAAACTATATCAGGTAAGAGAATTAGAGAGCTCAGCTTTCTCTTAAGTAATTTGAATTTTAGTTAATGACATCTACTCAAAGGGTTGAAATTTCTCACAATTTAAATTATTTTTTGGCTGTTGCCCTGAGATGCAAGTATCTAAAATTTGGAAGCAGTGATATTTCTCAAAGGCATCACTTTTAGTAACTATTTGAAAATTAAGCCCATTCATTAAAGCAGTGTTCTAAAGATATCAATGCCAAAGAAAGATTGGGAATAACTGGATTATTGGGAATAACTATGTGGTTATGAATTTTATCTTATATCATAAATAGTGAACTAAAATGAAAAGTGTTACAAAGAAAAATATACTTTTATTCAGGAAAGTCCTTGGACTGCTTATTTTTAAAAATCATCTAAGTCTTAGGACCTAAAAGAATCAATAAATTAAACTTGACAATATTCTAAATAAATCAACCTAATTAGAGATGTTACCAACTGATGCTAACTTTAAGGTTTTATTGTCTTTCTTTTGGGAGGTATACTAAAAAATCTTTCTATTGGTTTTCCAGAACTGTACCTATGATATAGCAAATCAGAGCAAATATACCAAAATTACATAATTTATGTCCCTTATTGTTGCTGTTTGTTGAACAATAACTTAGGAAAGGGGGTTAGAGAAGGAGGTTCCTCCTGGTGGTATTTAATAAGATGTAAGGTTTATATACACAATTAGTTACCATACTTACCAACAATCTTGCTATAAATCAAAGCATGGTTTACAGAAGCTTTTCCATTTCTACACAAACCATTAAGATACTTTTTGACAACCTAATTTCCCTTCAAGGTTGTTCTTGATATTAATATAAATTTACTTTATCTGTATAGTACCACTGGGGGCAGAGGGAATGCTAATGACCTCTGTAATTAGCCTAAAGGCCATCACCCCTGAAGAATGGCTCTGGAACCTCCAGTCACATAAAGTTCGCTCAAAGTGTTAACTTTTGCTGCCAGTTTCTATGGCAGACTTAAAAATAAAAATAACACAAACTAATCTGCATTACCCTTATTAGTGGTCTAGCCAAGTTGAGTATAAAATAGAGTACAAACAGATAGAAAGTGACATCACACAATATTCATTTGTTTTTTGAATAAATTGTTGATTTATACTTTAAAGTAAAAACAACAAATATTTTTTAAGTATCAATAATTGATAGATATGATGCCAGACAGGATGGTAGGCAGGCTTTATTCCTTGGATTGAAAAATGTTCACTTATGTTAAATGCCTCCTGTAGTAGACTTTGATGCTCCACTCAGGTTCCCTTGATCCTTTTTATCATTCTGAGCAACCTTCCCTCAGCTTCAACTCATTTGCTTCACTATTTGACACATGAAACACCTTGGAGGACTACCCTTGGGTTACTGAAATTACATTGTTGCAAATCTCTTTGTTGTCTGGGAGTTTACTTCCCTACCCACCCCCCAGGGTTCCTCTAGCCAATAACTAACATGTGAAAAGTATGACAACCCAGCCCCTTGTTTCTATCAGGACAACCTCTGTGGAATAGAGAGTCCTCAGGGTTCCCCTTTGTGATCAGTTCCTCTCAATGGGACTTTGTCTGACATCTGAAATTGTGCCCTTACTTGTTCTCTTCACACTACTTGCCCTGCTTCTTCTGGCAGCCATATCCTAAATTAATCCCTTGTACATGAGTACTCATCGTATAATCTGCTTCTGAGGAACTCAATCTAAAACACCATCCCCACCCTAAATTTAAGAAATGTGCAAAACACCAATAATTTCCTAGAAACAGAACGGTAAAAAATATTTTAAAACTCATTCAAAAAGCAAGTAATTACAATTTACGTTAATAGTTAATCGTGGGAGATGGAATGAGTCATTGGGTTGTGATGCTCATCAAGAGAGAATTTATCTCAATATATAATTCTTTCTGCACATAAATATATGTGGGCATGGGACAATGGGAAATATGCCAGGCTTTGTCAAGGGCAGAAGCAGGAGTGAGAAGGTGAATGTGTACAGAAACAACTTTTTTAAAAACTTTATTTTTATTGTTTACACTATAATAGATGTCTCCATCCCACCCCCACCCTCCCCTGCCCCTCATCCCTCCTTCCCTCTGGCCATCACCACACTGTTATCTATGTCTATGTGTCATGCATATATATTCTTTGGCTAATCCCTTCACCTTCTTTCACCCAGTCACCCCTCCCCCTTCCCCTCTGACAGCTGTCAGTCTGTTCCATGTGTCTATGCTTCTGGTACTATTTTGTTCATCAGTTTATTTTGTTCATTAGAGTCCACATATTAGTGAAATCATATGATATTTGTCTTTCACTGACAAAACAAAAACTTAATAGCTCTTTTTAAAACCCCAGCAAGAGAAAAATATGAGAAGGAAGCTGAGAATAATGAAATTATTCCCTCCAGGCTTCCCATTATCATTTTTCCCATTCCATTTTAAGAAAGGCATCATTTTATAGTGTTTATATGGTATAAACCTGGAGAGTGAAAAATTGGCACCTTATTAAAAACTTTAAAATACTAAAGAATATATTTTAATTAATATACATTAATTAATGATCTTAATTAATCTACTAAGTGGGACTTTAGCTCTAACCCCCTTGAAATATAGGAAAATTTCAGCAAAGCCTAAGTGCACAAAAAGGAAATATATACTTAAACATGGAAGCCAAACATAGACCATCATTATTCAGAAACACAGAATGTCAGTGGGATGGGGAGAGCATGCTGCACTGTTTGAATGAAAACTTAATTAGGGCAAGAACTGAGTCTGCTTTGCTCACCCCTGGAACATTGTAAACTACCTATACATATTTGCTAAATAGATTATCTTATTAATTAATTATATTAAAAACATAATTTGGCTTACTAATTTACAAAGGATATGTACTTTATGATTTGCACCATAACAAGTAGTCAATATATAAGAACTGAGATACATGGCCTGAAAAGTATGATTTTACTCATGAAATAATATAAATAAATGTTTTAAATCATGACTCTCTTAGAAAATTTGAGATATATGGATATGATTGGTCCAAGCTGGCAAAAAAAGAAAACCTCATTTCCTCAAAACCTATAAGTAAAAAATTACTATGTTCAATTTTAGGCCTGAAAATGGCCTAATATTGACTTTCCAGCTTCACATTTATCCCAGATTGTTAATATTAGCAGGAGTGGTTATTGTAACCTAAGTAAAATAAATACTGGGAAATTTTAAGGGATTTTTAAAAGGTCATAGAGTTGATATAATTGCATAGATATCTTTGATACTACATGGAATAGGGCTTAGTAGAGTATGGCAGAAGAATAAGGATACAAGAGAGAGCTTTTTATATATGATATCTAACCTTGTCTCTAAACAATATCTAATAGGAAGAAGAAGAGGCATGCCAAGGTTTAAATAACATTAAGTAACAGCACTAAGAGCTAAGGTACATTTTTAAAACCTTAAAAGGAATCCTATGCCCTAAATTGATCTATGAGTATAGATCAATTGATGAAAGTGTATTTCTTTCATCTTCTTCTGAGTTCCCATATTCTGTTATTCATTCCCTAATTTCCCCTGACAGGTTTCAGATGTAAGCTTTGGTACAAAACTTTGATGCTTTTTACTTATTATGTATACAATAACAGCATACATGTCATCCCAATCAGAAGAGAGTTTGGCAGTCAATTTACTAACCCACTAACAGGATAGTAACATTTCCTTTACTTGCACATTGTGGTATAAGTCTATTGAATGAAATTCTACTTCAATGGATACCTACTCAAGTATTAAGAAATATTTTTAAAATAGACTACTATATCTATCATCTGCCTGTTTATCTATCTAGCATTTAGGTATTTCATTTCTCCTCTGATTGAACAGAAACACATTTACTCCTAAGAAATACTTTATTATACATGCCAATTGGATGAACATCAGGTCAAAGACTAAAAATACCCAGAGTGAGTCAATCAGCAGAATATCATGGAAATTTTTAATGTATTTTCTAACTATAATTAATAATAAACATATATATATGCCACTCCCAGTAAAACTTGAAAACAATCATGCCAAATTTACTTAAAAATATATTTAGAAAAAAATATTCTAGCTTGTGAGGTCACACTTCTTCAGTTCAACTTAAATTACTTCTCCAGATGTACAATCTTGTGTTAGTGAGTGAGAAAGGGTGAGTGCTATTGCTTTGCTACTGCTGCAAAAGAAAACATTTATTTATTTTTTATTTCATTTTAATTTTTGTTCAAAATATTACAGATGTCTCTTTTCCTTCCCAATGACACATTCCATGCCATCCCACTCCCTTCCCCAGTCTCTTTCCACCCCATTGTCCCTGTCCCTGGGTTGTGCGCATAAGCATATAAAGTCTTTGGTTAATCTCTGTCCCTCCACCCACCCACCCCCTCCTCCATCCTTCCAAGATTCGTCAGTGATCCATGCTTCCTTGTCATCGAATCAATTCTGTTCATCAGTTTATTAAGTTCTTCAGATTCCACATTTAAGTGAAATCCTATGATGTTTGTCTTTCTCTGCCTGGCTTATTTTGCTTAGCATAATATTCTCCAGGTCCTTCCATACTGTCCCAAAGGGTACAAGATTCTTCTTCTTTACAGCTGCATAGTATTTCATGGTGTAAATGTCCCACAGCTTTTTTTATCCACTCATCTACTGATGGGCACTTGGGCTGTTTCCAGACCTTAGCTATTGTAAATTGTGTTGCTATGAACATAGGAGTGCACATATTCTATCAGATTAGTGTTTTAGGATTCTTAGGATATATTCCTAGAAGTGGGATCCCTGGTTCAAAAGGCACCTACATTTTAAATTTTTTGAGGAACCTCCATACTGTTTTCATGGTGGCTGCCCCAGTCTGCATTCCCACCAACAGTGTACTAGGGTTCCTCTTTCTCCACATACTCCCGAGCACATGCCACTTGTTGATTTGTTGATGGTAGCCATTCTGACAGATGTGAAGTGATACCTCATTGTGGTTTTAATTTACATCTTGCTGATTATTAGCAACATTGAGCATTTTCTCATGTCTCTTGGCCATCTTTACATCCTCTTTGAAGAAGTGTCTATTCAGGTCCTTTGCCCATTTTTAAATTGGATTGTTTGTCTTCCTCTTGCTGAGTAGTATGAGTTCTTTGTACACTTTGGAAATTATCCCCTTATCAGACACATCCTTGGCAAATATGTTTTCCCAGACCGGGGGGTTCCTTTGTATTTTGAGGCTGTTTTCTTTTGCTGTGCAGAAGCTTTTCAGTTTGATGTAGTCCCATGTTTATTTTTTCTTTTGTGTTTCTAGGCCTAGGAGATGGATCAGTGAAAATTCCACTATGTGTAATGTCTGTGACTTTACTGCCTATGTTTACTTCCTGGATTTTTACAGTTTCATAACTTATATTTAAGTATTTTATCTATTTTGAGTTTATTTTTGTGTATGGTGAAAGTTGGGGGTGTAGTTTCACTTTTTTGTATGTACTTGTACTATTTTCACTGCACCATTTATTGAAGAAGCTGTCTTTTCTCCATTGTATGCTCTTGCCTCCTTCTTCAAATATTAACCGACCATAATTGCTTGGGTCAGTTTCTGGGGTCTCTGTTCTGTTCCATTTATCTATATGTCTGTTGTTGTACCAATACCAGGCTGTTTTGGTTACAGTGGCTTTGTAGTACAGTTTGATATCCGGTAAAGTGATCCCTCCCACTCTATTCCTTTTTCTCAAGATGGCAGCAGCTATTTGGGGTCTTTTTTGGTTCCATATAAATTTTCAAAATGTTTGTTCTAGATCTGTGAAACATGTTGTTGGTATGTTAATAGGAATTGCATTGAATCTATAAATTGCTTTGCGTAGTATGGATATTTTAATGATGATGATTCTTCCAATCCATGAGCATGGTATATTCTTCCACTTGTTTATACCTTCCTCTATTTCTTTTTTCAGTGTCACGTAGTTTTCTGAGTACAGGTCTTTAACATCCTTGGTTAAGTTTATTCCTAGGTATCTTTTTTTTTTTTAGTTGCAATGGTAAAAGGTATTGTTTTATTATTTTCTCTTTCTGAAAGTTCATTGTTGGTGTACAAGAATGCCATTGATTTCCAGATGTTGATTTTGTATCCAGTTACCATGCCAAATTTGTTTATCAAATCTAGTAGTAATTTTATGGAGTCTCTAGGGTTTTCTATGTACAATATCATGTCATCTGCAAATAATGATAGTTTTACTTCCTTCTTTCCAATTTGGACACCTTTTATGTTTTCTTCCTGTCTGATGGCTGTGGCAAGGACTGCCAGTAATATGTTGAATAAGAGTGGTGAAAGTGGACATCCCTGTCTTGGTCCTGTTTTTAAGGAGAATGGTTTTAGTTTTTGACCATTGAATATGATGTTGGCTGTAGGTTTGTCATATGTAGCCTTTATTATGTTGAGGTATGATCCGTCTATTCCCACTTTGCTGAGTTTTTATCAAAAAATCTGTGTTGGATTTTGTCAAATGCTTTTTCTGCATCTATTGATATGATCATATGATTTTTGTCCTTCATTTTGTTTATGTGATGTATTTTATTTATTTATTTATTTATTTATTTATTTATTTATTTATATTTTAAATATATCTTTATTGACTTCAGAGAGAGGAAAGGAGAGGGAGAGAGAGAGATAGAAACATCGATGATGAGGGAGTCATTGATCCAGACAGCAACCCGGGCAGATGCCTTGACTGGGAATTGAACCCCAATCGCCTGGATCCCAGATCAGTGCTCAACCACTGAGCAATGCCCGGCAGGGCATATCACATTTATTGATTGCGGATGTTACAGCAACCTTGCATCCCAGAATAAATTCCACTTGATTGTTGTGTGTGATATTTTTAATGTATGGCTGGACCCAATTTGCTAGTATTTTGTTGAGGATTTTAGCAACTATGTTCATCAGTGATATTGGCCTGTAATTTTCTTTCTTTGTAGTGTCTTTATCTGGTTTTGGGATTAAGATGATGCTGGCTTCGGAACAAGAGTTTGGAGTTTTCCTTCCTCTTGAATTTTCTGGAATAGTTTGAGTAGAATAGGTGTTAATTCTTCTTTGAATGTTTGGTAAATCTCGCCTGTAAACCCATCTGGTCCAAGACTTTTGTTTGCTGGGAGTTTTTTGATTACTGCTTCAATTTCATTAGTTGTTATGGTACTATTCAGGTTTTCTGCCTCTTCTTGATTCAACTTTGGAAAGTTGTATGCTTCTAGGAATTTGTCCATTTCACCCATGTTGTCCAATTTGTTGGCATATAGTTGCTCATAGTATTTTCTTACAATCCTTTGTATTTCTGTTGGGTCAGTTGTTATATCACCTCTCTCCTTTCTTATTTTATTTATTTGGGTCTTTTCTCTTTGTTTCTTAGTGAGTCTGGCTAAAGGTGCATCAATCTTATTTATCTTTCAAAGAACCAGCTCTTGCTTTCATTGATTTTTTTGTATTTTTTTTAGTCTCTATGTCATTAATTTCTGCTCTGATCTTTATTATTTCCTTCCTTCTACTTCCTTGGGTTTTTCTTGTTGTTCTCATTCTAGTTTTTTTAGTTGTTGTGTTAGATGGTTCATTAGAGCTTTTTCATGTTTCTTGAGATAGGCCTGTAATGCTATCAACTTTCTTCTCCGGACTGCTTTTGCTGTGTCCCATAGATTTTGGGTTGTTGTCTGTTTATTTTCATTTTTTTCCAAGAAGTATTTGATTTCTTCCTTGATCTCATTGGTAACCCATTCATTGTTTAATAACATGCTATTTAGCTTCCATTTGTTTGAATATTTTTGAGCTTTTTTATAGTGGTTGATTTCTAGTTTGATGGCATTGTGATCCAAGATGATGCTTGATAAGATTTCAATCTTCTTGAATTTGTAGAGACTGCCTCGTGCCCTAACATGTGATCTATTTTTGAGAATGTTCCACATGCACTTGAGAAAAATGTGTATTCTGCTGCTTTGGGATGAAATATTCTGTAAATGTGATTTAATACCATTAGATCTAGTGAGTCATTTAAGATCTGTGTTTCGCTGTTGATTTTTTTATCTTGATGATCTGTCCAATGCTGACAGTAGGGTGTTGAAGTTCCCCACTATGATTGTGTTGCTGTCAATCTCCCCCTTGAAGTCCACCAATATATATATATATTTTTTTATGTATTGAAAACATTTCTTTAAAAGCTAACAAATCAAAATTTCTCCCCCTTTAAAATAAATAAATACACCTATGAGTGACAATAAGACCTTCAAGTAGTATATAAAAACAATCCTTTAACAAGTACATATGCTGAGTCCCTGCCCTGCTGTCTCTAAATGAGTTATTTTAAATTTCACAGTACAATAAAGAAAGTCTTAGCATGATTAGAGGGGATTTATGTGTTATGTGATCATATCAAGAATGTCAAAGACAAATCTAGAACTAGCAGATAAATGAATTTCTAACCATGACACTGCACAGTCATTATAGATAAGAATATTCTTATTACTGAACTGGATTATGCTTAGGGACCAAGATATGCCTAAGTCCAAGTATTTTGTCCATAGGATTGTAATATACTCATTTGACATTGCTTAAATAATAAAGTTTTAAAGAAAACAGGTGAAATAGCAACAAAAAAACATAAAGCCATTGGAAAACAGTTCTTTCCTTTGATATTTAGCTTGTTTTATTTCTTGCTACTGCCCACAGGCATAATTGAATCTAGTAATTCAGTTTTGAAAATGTGGTTAATAACCCAAAGCCAGTTCAATGTGACAGTGGCAGAGCACCAACTTAGGACCAGAAGGGAAATTCAGTCTTGACAAAACAAGAGCCAATCTTATGAATTTTTTATGTTTAATATGACTCTCAGATCTTTTAAAAGCTACCAGTATATTAGTTTTTGTCTAAGAACATGAAAGTTCAGCATATGTCATTTCTCTAATGAACCAGTGACGTTTTATATAATTTTTATGTTCTTTCTCTGTTTTAACTGAAAGGCATTAGGAAGAAAATTAAAGCTGAGAATTTCAAAGTGTTCATTAGAAGGAAAATTTAAATTCTTTTTATAGAATTTACTATTGTTTTCATATTCTCTTTTACCACTTATTTTATATTTGCTACTAAGGGGATATGGAAGAATTTGTTGAATTATAATGTTAACCCCCAAAATGCTAATCTTTTACCTTTTAATAATAAATTGTCCCATTTTAAAGTCCATTACCTCCTTCACTCTTTAATCATAGATTCCTCTTCTTCCTCCTACTTATACCTTTTTCCCATTAAGTAATCAAAGACCTCATTAGATAAGTCCAGAGTTCAAACATTTCTTTAAATGTTTTTATACACATAATCTTTATTAATTTCCATGAGAGATTAGATTGTTTTCATAAGAGATTCAGATAGCAAGGCAAACTTTCTCTTCTTCAGTATCTTTGTATATTTTTGGGTCCTACTTTCTTCAGATGTACAGAGTCCAATATCTATTTTGCACACCTTATTCTATATTCCAGCATAGTCTACATTTGGATGAAAGTGACTAGAAGTATGACAAAGCACTGCCAATTGGAAATATTTCTATTTATGTGGACACCTTCTTTGAGTTGAGCTCATTATTGTGCAGTATGAAGGACAGTAATTTAACAAGACAGTGGCACGACTGCTGTAGAAATTATGTCATCCTTAACAGGCCAATTTCGGGCTCCTTCTCCCCACCTACTCAGCCATCTGGCAGAAGTCCACCCCTTACTAACTAAGTGACTTGGGACAAATTCCTTCACTGTTCTAAGCCTTCTGTTTCCCATCCATAAAACAAACACAGTAACAGAGCTTACCTCATTATATTTATTTTTATAAATTTGTTTTGAAATTGACTTAAAATTCCAGAAATGTTGTCAGAACATTTCAAAGAACTCTTGTACCCCCTTTACCCAGATTTATAATTGTTAATATGTTACTTCATTTGTGCTCCCCTCCCATTATCATTATTTTTTTTTTTTTTCTGAACTCTTGGACAGCCACGTTCTGAAATAATGTGCCCTCAATTGAAAATACTTCCACATATATTTCCTTAAAACAATGACATTCTCCTACATTACCATTATAAATTTCTCAAAATCAAAAAATCAACATTGATACAACACTAACATCTAATCAACAAACTCCAATTGAATTTAAAGGCTGAGAACAAATATCTGACTCAATTCCCTGCCCATCCCACCACTCCCAACTCCACATTCCCTAAGGCTAGAGTAAACTACTTGCAGGCTGACCCCTCCTCTAAGCAGCAGGGCCAATCCCATGGCTAAAGAGACAGATTATGAGAATTCTGAATACATCTTGAGACCTTGTCTTGAGTCCAGATTTCTGCCCAGTTTTATTTAAAGTTCTTACATTTGTAACCAAATCCTACCATGTTCCTTCACTTTTAAGACCTACAGCTTTGCCCAGCCAGGCATGGCTCAGTGGTTGAGCATTGACCTAGGATCCAGGCGATCGGGGTTCGATTCCTGGTCAGGGCACATGCCCGGGTTGTGGGCTCAATCAATGACTCTCTCATCATTGATGTTTTTATCTGTCTTTCCCTCTCCCTTCTTCTCTCTGAAATCAATAAAGATATATTAAAAAAAAAATAAGACCTACAGCTTTACCTTATTTTCCTATGCTTTAAACTCTATCCTTGAGATTGAAGTCAGAGTTTTCAGCAACATTTTTACTAGTAAAACCTTTCAAATGAAATTACGTTGAACCACTATATATATATATATGTACATAGAGATACCTTGGTTGCAAATCTGATTTTTCCATTTCCTAGCCTTCTGGAATTATTTAATTTAGTTGGGTCTCAGTTTCTCTATCTGAAAAATGAAGCACCCGCTGAGAAAGAACACTGAAGTCACATGGTACAAATATGTAAACAATAGGCACTCCCTGATAATTGAATCATTTGAAGGAAACTAATTCTCACTAAGCAGTAGTACAAAATATGATGTATAAACAATAATGAAAATTCATTGTATACATATAATGCAATAGCCAAAAAGACCCCACCCAGCTTCTTCAACACATTATATTCTTCATAGGAAACCTTTAGGAAGCCAAATTATAATAGCTGATTGCTTAATTGACATGGGGCCAGCCTTATAACACTGGCCATTTTGATCTCCTTACCATAATACTTAATAGCATTTATCTTCTCAATAAGACTAACTTTTGACTTGCCAGACACTAATTATAATTTTTTAATTGAATTTATTGGGATGACATTCATTCACAGCACGATACAGGTTTCAAGTGTACAACCCAACAAAACATCATCTGCACATTGCATTGTGTGCCCATCACCTAAAGCAAAGTCTCTTATTAAAGTTGTTCAAGGAAACCCCTTATCTTGCCTGACAAATATTTTCCTCATGATTCCCAGTTTGAAAAATTAAGTTTTTTTTTCCTTGACAGATTTAATACTGATTTCTTTAACATAAATTACATTATAGTGGTACCTCTGTAGTAACCTTCATGGTGTATGGGAATTACTAAATTCCTTCAGGTAGTGAGAAAAGTTGTTAGTAATAAAGAAATCAAAACATTTTGGAGAACCATCAGAAAAACATTTATTTGTTGTCATAGAAAAGGTCAGAGAGCATTATGTAAGATAATCAGTCTCCTGTTGTTCATGCCTTTGTGTCATTCCATCATCTTAAGTGTGACCATGACCTGTGATTTGTTTGTAACCAAGAGAAAACTGCAAAGGTGATGAGATATGTGATTATGTGTACATGATTACATTACATAGATTGTAACCCCCACTTGCTGAGAGACTGTCTCCTGTGTTGACTGTGAAGAATCCAGTTGACCTGATATGAGCTGGCCTAATAAGAGAGTCCTGTGGTAAGCAATTGAGGATGACATTTGGCCAACAGTATCAAGAAACCAAAGCCCCCAGTCCAACAGCTGCAAAGAACTGAATGGTGTCAAAAGTCATTGGAGCTGGGAAGTAGATTCTTTCTCAGCTGAGCCTCAGATGAGACTGCAGCCCTAAATTACATGTTGATTTTAGTCTTGTGAAACCTTGAAGTAGAGAATCAAGTTAAGCCATTTTTGGACTTCTCATCTACAGAAAGATGTGATAAAATCAATGAGTGCTGTTTTAAACCACTGAGTTCATGGTATTTTGTTTCACAGCCATAGAAAACAAACACAGCAATATATCTTTCCCTTTTTAATATAGTATAACTTTCCCCAAGTTGTGATATTCTCACTAAACCTTATAGTAAGTTTCTACAGGAAACCTCCTCTACACATGATCAACTATCACATATTTCAGTGTATGTAGTAGTCCCAAAAAGTATAGGAGATAATCAAATGACATACCTCTCTCTCATTTGAATCTGAGCCCTGCCATTAATTTGTAAGCAATATCTGCTCTTGTCATTTTTGCTTCCTCCTTTGGTTGACCATCTTCTCACTTATTCAGTAATTTATACCTTTGTCTCAACCATAAGATGAAACAGACAAACCAAAAAAAAAGAATTATATATATAGCTGATTAAATCTTGATCATTTGTCTTCCTGAGTTAAATCTTGATCATTTCTCTTCCTGAGTTAAATCTTGATCATTTCTCTTCCTGAGAGAAATCTTATTTAAGTGTGTGCCTTCAAAATGAATGAATAATAGTTCAGCCAAGTGAAGAAGGGGAAACAAAATATTTTAGGAACAAGTTCAGGATGTACAAAATCCATGTTGTGGGGAAAACACATGATGTGAATGAAGGCAAAAGCACTACACAATAAAGCTTGGTAGGTAAGGTGAAGCTATACCATGGACTTCACAGAGCACATTAAAGATTTAGCTTTTCAACCTGAAAAAAAAAAAAAAAAAAGATAATGCTGAAGGGTTTGGGGAGTCTTAAGTAGGCAGCATCAAAGTATCCCTCCAAAAAAATGAGTCTGGCCACAGTGAAGGAGAGTGTAGAGAAAAGTTAGAAGGTGACTGAAGAAACAATCTAGTTAGAGCTTATAATAGCCTGGATTAATGTGAAAGCAATGAAAATGCAGAAGAAATGAAGATAACCAGACAAAGAATCCTAACGTTACTGCTCATTATTTATTGTTTCTTAGATATTTCATTTCCATTACTCTGGAAAAATTTTCTGATTAAATTTTAATTTGCCTGGAGAATTTCTTCAGTTTCTTCAGAAAGGGTCCTTACTTAGTATACTTTCTGAGCTCCTACATATGTAAAAATGTGACAACATTGCTTTCATAACTAAATGAGAGCATGGGCTGCTATATTTTTCTCTCAAAATTTTATAAATAAGATGCTGTGATTTCTAGTTTGATATAGCAGAAATGAAATCAGTTTCCCCTTGATTATTTTTTGTTCATACTTCGTTTTTTCTGACAGCCTCCCAGATCTTTTATCCTAGACTTTCACAAGATTTGTGTGTATTTTGTCTATTTAATCCTGTTTGGTACCCAATGAACACATTAAGTCTGAAAAACTTGATTACTTTTGAAGCTCAGATATGTTTTCTTTCTAAAATTTCTTGAATTATTGTTTCCTTCCCTTCATTTACATTCTCTCCTGGAAAGTCTGTTCTTGTCATATATCTCTTGGCTTGTTCTATAAATATATTTTCTTTCTTTGCTCATGATTTCTATTTCTTCATGTTTTGTTTTGCTTTTTGAGGTAGTTTCTGTATTTAAACTTTCAAATCACTTATTCAGTTTTCAGCAGTGTTGACTTCATTTTTTTTTTACTTTTTTGGAATCTTTAAGTTCACAAATCACTTTTTAAATTTCCAGAAACTTTTGCTTTTTCATAAATTTTGTTGTATTTTTCTTAATTTTCATTATAATTCTCATTACAGATATTTTTAAAGTTTTTTTCTAATGTTGTAACTCCCCTCTTTTGAACTACTCAGTCTCCTTAACTGACTCATAAATCACATGTCCACTCCTTTCAGCAAGTGTAAAAATAGTTTTCAAAACCTTTGCATGTAAGGTTATTGGAGCCTGTTAGGCCATGATGGCTTTGCAGAAGAATGAGGTAAGAAGTTTATTAATGTTTAACCATTGATAAAACAACTAGACTGATTGGTGCTGAGGATTCTATTATTTCAGTTTTCTTCACATGTGAACTTTGAGTAGCTGTCATGTTTTGGCCCATTGGAAGGGGAGCAGTTTATAGCAGCAGTCTACCGCAGGGGTCACAACACCCTTGGGATCAGCAGAGTGTCTCAGGGATATGGTAGTGAGCAGGAAAGAAAGGTTAATCTCCACAGATTTAGGCAATCTCTGCACCCTGCTGTTTGCCCTCTCAGAAAGCCTTGGAATCAAAGCTCCTTACTCCAGGCTACATTAGAGAGAATGGTCTCCTTCCTCCCGGAGATTGAAATCACAAGGCAAAGAAGGTGCCTTTCCTTCTTAGTTTGGTTTCTGAAAGATCATCTGGGAAGCCTGAAGATACCAGATGTATGTGATCCCCTCCAGGTTCCTACAGTAAAACATGGTCATCTTTACACCACCTTCCCAACCCTTCCCACCCCAAAGACACACATATACATAAGCTTTAATTTACTTGTTGACTCATCCCAGCAGGAAGTTGAGAGAAACAGAAGGAAAAAAGATATACTCAGGCTGCCATCTTCCCAGAATCCTTCCACTGGGTGGTTAGGATATATATATAATTTTAACTTTCATTTACACTAAAATCCTTTGGAAGGCAGAAATGTTAGGTAGTTTTTTAAGGCAAATTTTATAACGAGGATAATGTGATTCAAATTCAGTAAATATTTCTTAAAGGCACTGATGGCATTCCAAACATGATTTATAATTGGTAAGTGTGTGGGCCAAGCAAAAACAGACCTTGGAACTAACAACTAAGAGATATGGTGACATTAACACCAGAAATTGATTTTTTTCTCAAGCTGTTTGCCAGTTTTGCACTGATTAGCTGTTGTCCTTGAAAATCAAGAGACTATTGATCTGCATCAAGTACTTAAAGGGTTCTCAAGAAATATATGTGGATTTTGATAAGTTACAAAATAGAATTAGACCACGGTAGAATGGTCTACGTAATTTTCATTGTTTAAATTTCTTAAATAACTCTGTGCATCTTTTTTTCCTTACTAACTGATACCACCTATTTAATGAAAACTTTTTGATTTCCAAATCACTTCTATGGCTTTGTGAAAAGGTTTTGAATAGTTTCATGTAAACCATCTTAGGAGATGCTTAACCTGCCGTAGGATCAGAGTGTCCTAGTTCCTTAGTTGATCAATAGAAACACTCTTTAAGATGTATTGTTGAAAGTACAAAGTACTTAAGCCCATAGTTTTCTTCTGCTATGAATGTAATAGGCTCCCATTTTAAGCAAAAGCACCTTGAGAACATAAGAAAATTGAAGACAGTCTCTTCAATAAATGGTGTTGGGAAAATTGGACAGGTACATGCAAAAATGAAACTAGATCACCAACTTACATCATAAACACGAATAAACTAAAAATGGATAAAATATTTAAATATAAGTCACGAAATCATAAAAATCCTAGAAGAAAACACAGGCAATAAAATCTCAGACATTTCTTGGAGCAATATTTTTGCCTGTATGTCTCCGAGGAGAAGGGAAACTCAGGAAAAGATAAACAAATTGGACTACATTAAACTAAAAAGCTTCTGCACAGCAAAAGAAACCATCAACAAAATGAAAAGGGAACCCACTGTATGGGAGAAGATATTTGTCAATGACACATCTAATAAGGGGTAGGGAAAGGGAGGAAGTCTGTAATAATGTCAAAATTAAAAATTTTTAATAAAAAATAAATAATAATAATAATTTCCAAAATAGATTAAGAACTTGTACAATTCAACAGCAGGAAGACAAACAATCCAATTAAAAAATGGGCAAAGGATCCAAATAAGACACTTCTCCAAAGAGGACACACAGATGGTCAATAGACATGAAAAAATGCTCAATGTCATTAATCATCAAAGTGATGTAAATTAAAACCACAATGAGTTATCAACTCACACCTTCCAGAATGGGTATCACCAATAAATAAACAAAGAAGCAAAGAAGTGCTGGTGAGAATTCGGAGAAAAGGAAACCACAGTGCACTATTGGTGGGAATGTAGACTGGTGCAGCCACTGTGGAAAACAGTATGGAGTTTCCTCAAAAACTTAAAAATGGAACTGTCTTTTCACCCAGCGATGCCACTTCTGGGGGATATATCCTAAGAATTCTGAAACACTAATCAGAAAAAAATATGTGCACTCCTATGTTCACAGCTATTTATTTACAGTAGCTAGGATCTGGAAACAGCCCAAGTGCCAACCAGTAGATGAGTGGATAAAATGTTGTGGTAAATTTTACACAATGGAATACTATTCAGCTGTTAAAAAGAAGAAACTCAAGTTTTATAACAACATGGATGGACATGAAGATTATTATGCTAAGTGAAGTAAACCAGTCAGTGAAAGACAAATACCATATGATCTCACTTATGTGTGAAATCTAATGAACAAAATAAACTGACAAGCAAAAGAGAAACAGAGACATGGATACATGGAACAGACTCACAGCTGTCAGAGGGAAAGCGGGGGAGGATTGGGTGAAAGAATGTGAAAGGATTAGTCAAAGAACATATATGTATAACCCATAGACACAGACAACAGTGTTGTTTTGGCCAGAGGGAGGGGGCACGATGAAGGTTGGGTGGAGGTGGGCAAAGAGGAGGAAATGAGGGCATCTGTAATAGTGTCAACAATAAAAATAAAGATGAAAAAGAAGAAAATTGAACACTGCCTCCTTTGGGTATGTAAATAATGAATGAGGACACTCTAAATAAAGTCAGAAAGAAGTGGTAGAAATAATGATGAAATTAGGACAAGATTTGTGTTTTCAAGATCAATTGACACTACCAGTATTTTTAAAAGCATATAGAATATTACTAAATGTTAAGTAAGGAAAATTACCAAGTGACCTAAATAAGCATTCTGTGGAAGGGCCAAATATCTATAATATTGAATAATTGAACAGAAAGAACTCACTTTCCCTTCTTCTAGTAATAAAATGGAGTTTTTTTTTCATTTTTCTTTTCTAAGTTTGAACGATACTAAAGAGGCTCAGATGAGAGCCTTGGAATTGAGATTATTATGTGGAGATGACAGCTAAGAAGTCTCAACCTGAGGTTCAACTTGGTTTCTGTCTTCAGGGCCTTATATTACTTATCCCAATATGGTGTCAAAATTCTCTGCTTCCTTGTAAAGTAAATGTTCCTGAAGATTACCTCCTGCCTATCAGACTGAGCCTTTATTAACTGAAATGTTTGTAATAGTTGTTGATTCTATTTTAGCTCAGCAGGAATCAGGAAGGGAAAGGGGTGGATTTAAGGGACTCGGGGCTATATCTCATTAATATGTACTTTAGAAAAGGCTTTTGTGTGGTTCCCACTTGTCCTGATTCTAAATGTCTGCCACTACACTGGGCACCAATACTCTGCTTAAAATCTAGCAAGAGAGACTCTTGATCTGGAACTCCAATTTTAGAGTCCCACTCTGGCCCTCCCTAAACTGTACCCTACTACACGAGGTAAGACATACATGGGGCCAATGGGTCTAAGAATCCTAATTTGAACCAGGATTTCTAGAATTTTATAAAAGTATATTTGTCAAGATAAGAGGATAAAACATGTTATTTCTTTCTTTGCTAGCCTAATTTATAATTTATACTTTTAGATAAATAGTTTGTAGGCCTCTGTTTGTACTCTTGACCTGAGCTGCAGAAATGGTAGAAACAGGTCTGCTTGGCATTACTTTTGGGCAAGAGAAGACTCCGCCTGACCAATTCTTGGACCAGTTCCAGTGTTATTCCTCTCTCATATCAGAACAAGACTTTCAACTAGAGTTTGTTTTTAGCTCTCACACCAATTAACTGAAGAACCTTGGCATACTACTTTCTCTGAGTTTGTTTTCCCATCTACCAAACAAGGAGGTTGGACAAGTTCTTCCAGTTCTTCCACCAGCAAGAATGGCAAAAACTAGATAGCTATCTTTCGGTTTTCAGGGCTTAGTGAGTTATTTAAATCCTTTTGAACCAAGGCTTCTGTAGGTAAAGTGTGTCTTTAGTAAACATTTGTGTTGAGAATACACAATAGAGTTGCACCTCATTTCACCAACTTGTGCATATGAAAAATAACTTGATAACATTGATAACTTCTGTTTCACCAGTTTCTGCTCAGACGTTTAAGGCAAGAGTATCCACCCTCCTCAAAATTTTACCCAACAATTTATGGGAACCCCTGGGGTTTCTTAATAGCTCTTAGGTTTCTCCACTCTGGGATACCATGTTAAGATCTGTTGGAGAACGCCTTTCCCTTGACCTTCCACAGTGCACCTGTGGCCCCAGTGAGTGACAGACAACATGAGTAGTGGTGCTAGGGCACCATCTCCTGATGTCTTCAAAGCTACAGCCCTGCAGAACTGACTGCAGCCACAGCGAATGCCATACTGACAGAAGAATGCCCCCTTGCCTTTCTATTCATTTTCTTTCCTGCTTTGTCCTTGGAACAAAAAGCAGAGGTTGAGTATTCTTCCCTCTTTCACACAGTCTCATACAAAAGCAGGATTTCTCTCAAAAAGACTCAGACACAGGTCCAAGGGCCATAAGACAGACCCTGACAATGGCTTCAATGTCTCTTTCCAGGTGCTGAATATCCTCTGGTCTCTTCACCACATAGATATCAATCAGGCAGATGCCCACAGGTTACTGGCCCACTAGACTATCAGATATATCAGATATGTGAACACAACTGAGACACAACAAATCAGTGAATAAATGAATGAGATAATTCAGTACCAGGAAGACAATGAAGTACAGCGATAGTAGGCTGATTTTCCAATCATGTCAGAAATTCATTCAGATACATGTTGTTTACAGACATTGGCTATATGTTTTAAGCCTTAGTGAATGGTTTTTGCATCTTTGACAACAGAGAAAGCAAATCATTAATATTCACTGAGTACTTGTGAGTTGCCAGGAACCAGAATACACATTTATATGTATTATCTTATTTATTCCTTTAGGTCAGGGGCTGGTAAATTTTTTCTGTAAACAGCCAGATAGTAAACTGTTTTCAGCCTTGTGAGCCATAGTATCTCTGTCACACTATTGAGCTCTGAAAACCAAACTGTAAACAAATGGATTTGGCCACGTTCCAATAAAACTTTATTTATAAAAGTAAGTTGCAGGCTGCCTTGGTCAGTTTTGCTCAGTGGTTAGAGCATCGACCTGCAGACCTAAGGTTCCAGGGTTCCATTCCCAGCCAAGGGCACATACCTTGATTGCAAGCTCAATCCCAGCCCCAATTGGGGCACATGCAGGAGACAAACAATCGATGTGTCTTTCTCACATTTCTCTCTCTCTATCTCTCTCCCTCGTCCCTCCCTTCCACTCTCTCTAAAAATCAATGGAAAGTATCCTCTGGTGGGGATTAAAAAAAAAAAAGTTGCAGGCTGAATTTGCCCTATAAGCCATAATTTGCTGACCTCTGCTCTATTGAGTTTGCATCTTCATTTAACAGACAAGGAAACTGAAGTCTGAATAGGCTAAGCACTTCACCCAAGATCACAGATACTATGGAAAGGAACCGGGATTTGAACTTAAGTAGTCTGAGTCAAGAGCGCACACCCTATAGGATTGGTTTCTGGTATTTGGCAGTAAGTTAAAGACTAATTTTAAGTGAAAAACTTAAGAGCTGGGACCTGCCCATGAACCTGCACTGCATGTGTTTAATGTTTCCTTCCTTAGTCATTATCATCATCCACACAGCTTGATATATAATGATTATCTGTTAAAGGAAAAAAAAAGCTAGTAATAAATAAAAGGTCATGCTCTGGCTTTGAAATATCAGGAAAGGGCGGTGTATGTTCCATCTAACAATCCTTAATTAAAGAATTGCAGTATTCATGACTTCTTAATTGCTCTAATGATATGATCTCACTTACTACTCATTAATTTTCTTTCCATCATGGTCCCTCAAGCCAGCTTCTCCTTTCATAAGAAGGCATGAGTCAGTAATAATAATAATGAGGATAATGAGGATAATAATTCTATTAACAAAAACAGATTTATGTAGCACTACTCTAAGCCACTCACAGCAACTATTTTACAGATGAAGAATCTAAGACTTAAGTGTTAAGTAGCTTGGCCAAGGGTAAAATACCAGTAAGTGGCACAACTGGAATTTGAATCCAGGCAGTCTGGATCCAGAAATAGTGCTCTTAATTACTATGCCTGACAACCTTTCTAGGGGCATTTTACTATTTATTTATTTATTTATTTATTTATTTATTTATTTATTTATATTTAAATATATCTTTAGTGATTTCAGAGAGAGGAAAGGAGAAGGAGAGAGAGAGAGAGAAACATCAATGATGAGAGAGTCATTGATGGGCCCTGACCGGGAATCGAACCCCTATCACCTGGATCCTAGGTCAATGCTCAACCGCTGAGCCATGCCCAGCCAGGCTTTAGGGGCATTTTAAAATATAGTAAAAACTAAAATTTATTATTTTGGTAGGTCACCTCTGTGTATATAGCATGTAAATTGCACTTCCTGATTTATTATGCAACAGTTCAGTACATTCATCCTTATTAGAGAACTTGTAACATCCTTTGAGTGTGAAGGCATAGGGAAACCCCCATTACTGGTCTCTTGACATTGGTAATCTGTGCAGATGCCAATGTTCACCCTCTGAGCAATTTAAAGAAGTGATTATGTGAGTGTGTGTGTGAATGAGGGTGGGGATAGAGTATGGAGTACCTCAGGTATGCCCAGGGACATGGATGGGGTGGATATTAAATTTTTCCGTAGAAGCATTTTATTTTCTCACCTTAACAGTTTATTTTCTCTCTGAAAAAGTACTCTCTTCAGAATGATAGCAGAGAGTGTTATTGGACCACGACTATCTCCTTGGAATTTATCATTTCCCTACATGCAGTCCAACTTCTTACTGCTACCACCTGTGCCTCTTTGCCTGAGAGCTCTTTCTGGCCTCCAAAGCCTTCTATGACCACAAGCATGGTAGGGTGAAAGTGCCAGGGATCTAAGCAATAACAGATGAAAGTTGGTGTATAAATACCCCGGCAACATAACTCTTAAGGCAGAATAATTCTGAGGCATGTGTGCTACACTGGTTTTCAGAGCTCTTCAGAGGATTAAGCTCCAGTTGTCCACAGTGGAGGCTGGTTGGATAATTGTATCTGTCAGGATTCCACCAAAGGCTTAGCAAGTCTGAAATCCATAGGGCAGGCCTTCAGGATGGGCAAGCTGGAATTCTCAGGCAGGAGCTGGTGTTACTTGCACTTTAAGGGTTCAGGTGTCCCATCATTTGGGAAAACTTGCCTCACCACCCTACTCTCCTGTTTAGAGTAAATGATTCTCTTCTCATATCTATCACATCTGTCTTGTACCTATATTATAACACCTGCATTACAGTCGTCTGTCTCCTGCTTGAGGACAACAACTGTTATTCCTTGGTGCCTACCTTCTGGTTTAGTATCTGACACAAGATGATCAACAAATGTTTGGAAACAATTTTATGAACCCAGTCAGTCCCTTTAATTACATCATTCAGTGCTTCCTTTGAGGTGAGAGAACTAGACTATATTTGTATGTTAAGTATCATAATTTTCAGGGAGTGACATTTGGCCCTCCACACACTTTTTAGGTCAATCTTCTCTTCTGTGTATCTACATTATTGAGGAAATTTTTTTAAATGGAAAGGAATTTTCCATATGTTGCATTTTTTTATATCACCCTCCTGGTTCCACTCCTCAAAATAACCAACACATTTATTTTTTATATTGGTAGGTTGACAAGGTAGCTTTCATGAATAAGGGTGCCATTCATCTGTGAGAAATTGGCAGTTTGCTGGCGGCAACTTGCTAAGAGGATAAAGAAGCTGAGTGGTTAACTCATCAAACCATCCCCTGGAGTTCTCCATTTTAAATACAAATGATTGCTAACAATGCTTTTCTAATTGGTAGAGTTTCCGTTGAAACATGAAACCTTTTAATGCATTGTCTATACAAGTGGGACTTATCTGCCCTTTTCCTGCTCCCACCAAGCATCTTTTACCCAGAAGAGAGATCCATTTCAGCCTTACGTTTCAGCTTACCTTATCCCAGGCTTTGGGACCTAACCCCATGTGTGTTGTGTAAATGTGAGGAGAGGAGACAGGATGAAGATCCACCCTACTACAAATCATAAATCTTAATGTTCAAATGATGAGAGGGGAAACCTGGCCCATTCTTAATGTGAATGATATTTCACTGTTCATTGTTCTAGCAGAGCTAATAACAATAATAGCAGCAGCTAGTATTCACCAAGCACAATTTTCCAGGCACTGCACTGAGATGTTTACATACATCACAACAGCTAATATTCACAATCAGCCTCCGTGGTAGATTAAGTGTGCCCCATTTTATAGTCAAGAAAGCTGTGGTCATGTAGTTAGTAAATTTGGGGAAATTTAAGGAATTTGAGTTTAATTCTTAGAAACTTTGATTTAAATAAGACTGAGTCCAGCTCTGATCTTTAGCTTTAATTCTGAGTCTCTGTCTTGAATTAAAAACAAGCCAAAAAAAACAAACCTCATAGACACAGACAACACTGTAGTGATTATCAGAGGAAAAGTGGGTGGGGGCAGGTAGAAGATGGTAAAGGGGAGATAAATCATTATGGAAAGAGACTTAAATTTGGGTTGTGAACATATAATACAGTATACAGATGATGTATTATAGAACTGTACATTTGAAACCTATATAATTTTATTAACCAATGTCACCTCAGTAAGTTCAATAAAAGTTTTTTAAAATGTTGACAAAGAAAATGTCTCTAACTTTAATTTATGGGAGCCATATTAAATACTTTGTGCTATGTATTTAACTAACCAAGTGATGGTGCCAAGATTAAAATTCAAGGCTATTTGCACCAGAGTCTGGGATCTTCCAACTGTAGAATGGATCCCTGTTGCCCAAGGATGAGGTTTAGTTTTGCTTTCCGCAGTCTTAGTAATTGTGACCTTATCAATGGACTCCAGCAATGTGATTGATGGAATGCTTCCTTCCCAATCCCCACTGTCTCTATTCCAATTCTGAGTCTCAGCTCACCTTTTGTCCCAGATCTGCCGACCTCTGATACCATTGTCTGTCTGTTGAGCATTCCATTGCTACATGCCTGCCCCAAACCACTGGCTCTACTACCTCCTATCACCTGATCTCATGCTTCCATGTGTGCTTGGTCTCCCCTCTCATGTACCCGTGACTTGTCTAAAAGCAACTGACACACCTCCAGTGGAGAATATCTTATTTCTTCAGTCAAAGCCTCAGCTTCTCTGGCTTAGCACCCAGCTTTTGGGGTCTGACAGCCCATTCTGAAGAATGAAAACCAGAATTGGTATTTATGATCCATACATTAATAAATGACAAATCAAGAAATAAACACTTCCTTCAATATCTGACTCAAATATCATTTTGGAAGTGACTGAGCTCCCAAAATGCTTTATATTTACCTGTCTTAGGTATATAACAATTTCTGTCATATTTAGGCATTTATGTATATTTAACCTTGCACTTGAATATCTCCAGACTATACAAGGTGGGGCAAAAGTAGGTTTACAGTTGTGAATACAGGAAACACAGAGTTTATTTTTATTCTTGTATTATTATTTATTAATTATCATATTATTTTCCATAAGAACAACTGTAAACCTACTTTTGTCCTACACTGTACCCTGTAAGGGCAAGAATGAGGTAGCTTTGTATTTGTAATGCTCAAGGAAATAGCAAGTGTGGGAAAACTAGGTGTCTTGAAATGTAATTTCTTCAATGACTCAAATAATCTTCATTTAAGTTACTAAATTCACAAATATTTTGATTTTTTCAAGAAAATACATTATCATATATAAATATTATTAATAAAAACAAGGTAATATTTTAAATACACTAAAATTAACTCATAGAAGAGTATAGCTTATGCTCAAGAATAATATGAAATGATTAATGTGTTTGCCTAAGATTTGTAAAGTCTTTGATTTTGTAAGCTCAAACACAGTCAAACCATGAGGTAGAGTTTATGAAAAGAATTTATTCTATATTGAAAATTCTCACTCACAATTTAATATCAGCAGTGAATGAAAATAGAAATTTAAGTGAAATTTAGTCAACTTCTACACAGAGTAATCAAGTACACAATGGTCAAGGAGAAATTCACTGATATATATTGATCTGTTTTTATCTGAGTAATTTATTTGGGACACAAAAAAATTCTGCCATTATATCCATGAAATTAATCAAACATAGTTGCTTGCCATACACTGACAATACTGTCAGTTTCTAGTCAATTATAAATAAAAAATGGCCCTCCCTGCTACCACCCCCATAAGTGTGCTTATTTTCTGACCATAATCACCTGAAATCTTTGTAATTTACAGGCTTAATTTTCTGCCCTCATTTTCATAAAGACTTTTATAGCAGGCACAATATACCACAGTGGATAAGTAATGTATGATAACCTTGGTACATGCAAAGATTGCTTCATTAATTAGAAAGAAAAACTGTAAAAGACCCTATGTATTTTCCACAACCTGTTCACAGAAAATGCCACATAGATAGGCATTTAAAATTATTTGGGTGTACATAAAATTGCATTCAATTTTACTTGTACGGAGTTTTAAAAGACAAACATTATTGTAAAGTTTATAATGAAAACAGCAGGTCCTTTCCTATCCTTCACAAGCTGATTAATCCTCTTAGGACACAACCACTTCCAACTACTTTGACACTTTTTACTTCAGTATATAACATCCCTAATTATACTTCTTGTTTTGTGTTTTTGTTTTGTTTTGTTTTTTCTGTTTCCAATACTATCTGTTGCCTTTCTGTTAGTTTGCAAACTGGTCCCTGTACATATAAGGGAATAATAAACCAAAGAAAGAGGTAGACCACTCCAGATTGATAGGTGGCAATTTTAACAAGGAGGGAAACTTACCAGTGGATCTCCCCACCCTCTCTCCCACCATAACTTTAAAAGTTTACATAGAGGTCTTAACTGGGTTCAGCAACATATACCATCCAGATGGGCTTGGCAACACATTGTGCTCTCAAGGCTATGTCCTTGGAACAGCTCCCACTGGAGAGCATACATTCCAAGGATAAGGGAGGGGTTGAGGAGCCTCTAATTCCCTGGGTCCAGCATGAGGTCAACCAGTGGTTACGTTCTCTTGATGACCTCCTCCAGCACTTTCTACTATAAAAGATGAGGATTCAGCACCCTTAGACACTCCTTCTCCACCTCAGCTTTTAAATACACACCTCCCAAATAGTACTTTCCCCCTCTTCTTATTTTTGGGAAAGATCAACACTCTGTTTTGTATTATTATTAAAACACAAATGGTAGCATAAGTGCAGATTGAGCTATTTCTTCTAAAACTGTTTTCTAAAAATTTCCCTCAAATTAATATTCACCCCTCTCCCTTAATTTCTCTGTGCCATTGTTCTCAGAGCCGAGTTGGAAAGAGTTAAGGGAAGTTTCTCAGAGCTCAGATGTTCATATTTTCCTTTGCCTCCCTACCTTGAGCTTGTAACCAACCCCTAGCAATGCCTGGTTTCCTTGAGGTCAGAGTCTCTATGGCTTAAATTCTCCACAGAGCAAAATCTCTGGTCTTCATCACACATTAGGGAGTGGATGTGAAATTCATTTAAGTGTTACCTATGTAGCCTATCAAACAAGCCTCCCCTTTCCATCAGGACTAACTCCTGCTCCTATTCCCAAGCCTTTCCACTCTTCTCTGGTCAGACTCATTTACTTCTATGCTTCCTACATTTTAGCCTAACACATCAGCTTTGTCTGATCTGTTATAGCAGTTTCCACATGCCCAATTTGCTTTCCAGTTTGCTTTTATTTCTGTTAATCCTCACCCAAGGATATTTTTTCAATTGCTTTTCTTTTTTTCTTTTTTTTTTTTAAAGAGAGTGGGAGAGAGGGAGGGTGAGAGAGAAGGAGAGGGAAACATCAATGTGAGAGAGACACATTAATCAGTTGCCCCTCAAAGGTGCCCTCACCAGGCCGGGGTTTGAACCTGTCACCGTTTGAACCATGGGCCAGTTTCTGTTTTTTTTTTACTGTTGTTTCCTCTCTTATTGTTTCCATATTTTTGTGAAATAATTCTTTTATTCTCTTCATTGTCAGCTTAGTGGTGTTGGGCAGAAAATGACAATAAATGCAGATGTTCAATTTACTAGGTATTACCAGAATTCCTCATACGACTATTTTTTTATTTTTCTTAAATTTATTTAAATAAACTTGTCACCTAAGTTTTCTCTGAACTCAGGTTTTGGAGTTCTAAATGTAAATGATAAATGGTGCTTCATATCCACCTACACAGTTGTGGGATCCCAGGCCCAAATGGCAATAATAATAATAATAATAGGAAGAAGAAGAAGCAAGCAAACAAACCCACTCCCTTACATATTATGGTGAGGAATAAACTAGGGAAGTGGCTTAATGACAGGACTAAATAAACAGACAAAATGATTTATAAAGATGTTTTCCTCAAACTGGCTTATTATACCCTATTAATAAGAGGTTTCAAGCCAAAATAATATATGTTGTTATCATGTAAGAAAATGAGAAAGCAAAAGTCTCTGCAAATCATGGATTCTGTTTTAAGTTGAAGGGCAATCTTCAATTTATTTTCCATTTTCTATTCAACTGCTGTCTCTCTGCTAGTACTTCCCTCAAAGGGTCCCAGATGACTTCCCACCAGCTAATAGCAACAGCATGTTCGGGGAGCTCTCAGGAACATTTGAATTAGAGAGATCTCGTAATTCCTGGAATTGTATGGTTTGGCATAGCTTTTCTCTGCTCTCCATTCCATATTTGTTTTCTTTTTAATACTACCACTCACTTGTTTCCCTCATTGTCACTGCCACCAATGTTTTCAACCCTTTTCAGTTCACTTCTGTAGCACCAACTCTTATCTATAAGTGTCCACTTTGCTAAGCTTTGGTTCCCAATTTTTAACAATGTTGCAGAAAGGCTGGTAAAAGCCAACTTCAATTCTCCTTGACCTATCAAAATGTTTCAATCACATTAAGCCCTTATAACAAGTGCTTTATAAAAAGGTTGGGGGAAGGTAATCTTTTAGTGGATATAATGAGGTGCTATGAGAATCCCCCAGCTTCTCCCCTTCAGGACTAAGGCACTCATTTCCTCAGCTGCTGTCAGCACTGAAATCTGAAGGCTCTCTGCTAAGACAACATGGCTCAAGGTCAGACTCCATCTACTGGGGCTGCCTACATCAAGTGACTTCTTTCACATTCCACAGGTACACCCCTATAAACGTCGTGCAGGCTAATCTCCATCTTAAAGTTTATTTTCAGTAATTGACCCAAATAGATGCATGCTAATGTGAGTCTTTGCTGCAAAAGCAAAGTAGCACCATCAAAAATCCAATTCTTCCAGGATAGGATATTTAATGGACTGGGCATTAAAGGCCAGTTAAAAATATTGCTAAAACAATTGCCTCTGGGATCAGAATGTGATTATATCCAACTTCTATTTATGACCTACCAGTTCTGTGACCTTGTCCAATTTCTGTTGAGTGTAACTACATCTCCTTTCCTCATGTATACAATGGCAATGATAATAACTGCCTATGTTAACATAGGACAGGGTTTCTCAAACTTTAGCCTGCATCAAAGTCACAGAGAGGGCTTGTTAAAACAAAGAAAGCCGGTTCTCACCCCTAAAGTCTCTGAGTCAGTAGGTCTGGGGTGGGCTCTGAGAATTAGCATTTCTAACAGGTTCCCGGGTGATGCTAATGATGCTGGTCTGAGGACCACACTTTGCAATCCACTGCCACGGGGATTTGTGAAGATAAAATAAGAGAATAGCTGCAGTGTCCTGAGCTTGGGATATAATAAGTGCTCAAAAATCTTAGTTGGCTTTGTTGTTGTTATTAGAAGAGCTATACTTTCCCACTCATAAAATTTGAACTGAACCTGTGTCTAAGATACTTTTAGAAATCGAGAAAAGCAGAGAGGAGCAATAATATCCAAGGAGCATATGTTGAAAACACATTCCATGAACCACACTGAACCAGAGGAGACCAGTCATAAAAATATCACAAGAATGTTGAAAAACGACAAGTTGAGGAACATCCTCTTTCAATGGTGTAAACATAACACCAGCTGCATCTCTGACTAGGCTCCAGGCCTTGCGTAATGCCGACACTTCTACTTACACTTGAACTCCTTTTCTAATTTCAAACCTACCATAGCAGGGCTTATGGAGGGGAGTTCTAATTATTTTTGGCTCAACTGCTTAATAAATCAAAATATTCTACTGGTTAAATTTTTTCAATCATTATAAATACTATTTTTTATCCATGACAAGTGGAATCATTTCATTCATGCAATTAACTACATGCCAACTTAGAGGCCCCCTTCCTCAATTCCACTCAGTAGGTGATTCCATGAAGCCTATACCCAAGGCAATGACCAATATCTATTCATTGGGGCCATATCAAGAAAGAGTAACTTGAAAGTGCAGAAATTATTTAGGAAGGACTTTAGGTGCTTTTCTACAACATTTCTCTGCAGCTCTGATAAAACGAGACTTAGATTCAAATCCAGCTGACATTTTCTGAGCACCTATAATGTGTCAGGCCTTGTACTATGTGCTTATACAAATGCATCTTGTTAATCCCCACAAAAATAAACAAATCTAATATTATATATTAAGGTGATAGAGGCTTAATATTATTACAGAATGGAGCAAAATCTGCAGAAAACATGAAAACATCAGAAATATCCATGTATATCTTATTTGTAGTGAGTGATTTGGTACTTATTTTACAGAAAGATTGGTTTCATTGTCAGAATCTTCACACTTTCATTTTGTTCCTTTCTTTAGTATAGCTCAGTAGCTTGTGAACTCTTGTGTGCATAACAAGTAATATAAAGGATTGTACACTCAGAATAAGATTACTATATCTTATATTTGATTTTAAGGCCTTTCAAAGATATTTTTTACTATAGGGGACTTTTATTTTAAAAACTGACTTTCAAAACTCATTTCCACATAAAATAAGATTTTTATGAACATTTTAAGCCAAAAATTTATAGCTATCTGAATCTTAAGCATTTCAATATGATGTTTGTTTCTCTTTCATATAGTAAAAAATTGAGTTAGATCAGGAATAAAGCCTGGGAGGGGGGGTGGTCTTAAAGCTGGAGGGGTTTCCCTAACAAATTATACACTACTCAAACTTGAAGGAAACCTTCAAGATTATAGTGGAGTTATTTTCATCAATTTTTTCAACAAATATTTATTTGGCATTGAATAGATGCTAGGTACTGCTCTGGGTTTTAAAGATACAGTAATAAGTAATGCACAAATTGCTGATCTCAGGAAGTTTACATTTTAGAATCAAAAGAATTTGACAAATGACAAATATATATGTAATATGTCATGGTATAGTTCATGATGTAAAGTAGTTTAAAGAGATAGAAAGTTACAGTAAAGGACATTATTTCATTTCACACTATCAGAGGAGGAGGAGAACCAAGAGAATGATGCCCCAGAAACAAAGTGAAGAATATATTTTTAAAAGAAGAGAGCAGTCAGCTGTGTTATATGCAGAAAACAGGTCCAAAAAATTGAAAACTGAGAAATGACCTTTGTATCTGGCAACATGAAGATCACTGGTGAGTTTGAAAAGGAAGTTGTGGTGAATTGAGGGGCATGGAAGCCTGATCAGAGTGGACTCAAAAGAAAATAAGAGAAGTGAAGACAGTAAATAAGAAACAGCTACTGAGGACTTTTGTTAAAATGTCAATAGAGACATGGTTACAGTATTCAGAGGGGAATGTGTGATGAAGGGTGAGAAACATTATTGTGTGTTTGCATGCTGAGAGAATTGATTCAGTGCTGAGGGGGAAAATGATGATATGAGACAAAGGAGAGCAAGTCCTGGAGCAATGACCTTAACTAAGAAGTCAAGAATGGAATCCCTGGCACAAAAGAAGTGTTTAGCCTTACATAAGTAGATAAAGAACTCATTTGTCATGACACAAGAGAAGATATAGGATACTGGTACAGATACAGAAGATTGAAGATGACTTTGGTGGAAAGATATGAATATTCCCTTTTGAAAGTTTCCATTTGTCAATGAAATAAGAAACAGACCATAGAAGAATGAGTAAAGGTAGGAGGAATTGGTGGTTCATGGAAAGAGAAAGGGCATGATAATAGTCATCTAAAAGAATGGGAGAATGAATTGACTTGGAAAAAAATGGGATTTCCCAGCAGCTCTAAGGGCTCACTTGAAGTCATTACACATGTGGATTGCATCTGATTGAGCTGGCTGGCCCAGACGCAATCTCTAGAATGCCAGGCAGGAGGGAGATCCTAGAATGATGTACCTCTATCTGAGGGTATGCTGTGTTATTTCATGCGTCATGTAACCATCTTCATAAATTTGTATGGCCTTTGCCATTAAAGAAAGTTGACATTGTCTAGCAGTGACTATTTGCATCTTTTCATCGATCACACTGCTGTCCATTGTGACAAGCAAGCAAGGAGAGAACAGCATAACATTATTCTTCAGGCATCTTGCCAATATGGTGAAGTCAGAGACCCTTCTTATTCATTAATGCTCCTGGAATGAAGCAAACAGCTCTGCCTAATAAAAATGGAAAGCACTCTGCTAGGGCCTCAAAGCCAAAGTGCCTATACCAACACTGGGTTTCCCCTACTCCAATAAGGTTTTCCTCTTAATTCATGGCTTGCCTATCCACTTAATTTTATGAATATTATTAGACTTATTTATGTATAAAAAATATTATTACTTTGATTCTAAACCTTTGATGACTCATTTTCTAAATGATAAGTTTTAAACTCGAGAACTTAACATGGATAGCCCTTCTAGTACATTCTAGTATGTTCATCTCTACTTCTTCCCTTCTCATACGGTCTTCACCTATCTATCTTATACCCAAAACTTACCATACTAATTAAATACCTACCTCATGAGGTAGTTTAGGCTCCAGAGAGAAACAAAGTAACTCAGCTGCTTTTGATAGGGAAAGCTTTAAATGACTTCCATTAAAATCTTTGCTTTGGATTAACTAAGAGAACTTCCTACCATGTGTGCCAGGGAAAACTTTCAGACTCATGGCCCACATAGCATAACTCTCAATATCTCTCTACTCTAGAATATAACCCAAACAAATAGAATATTTTAAATTGACTCCCCCTTGCCAATCTCTCAACTGTGGCTCTGTGGTGTTGTGATTCAATTTATTTCAACTAAGATTTTAAATATACATATATAAGATTTATATATATAAAACTTGGTTCACATCTTCCAGAAAGCAAGCACCAAGATGGAATTAGAACCCAAAAGATTTATTGGGGAAAATACCTGTGATAAAGGGGTAGGGAGCAAGGGGTGAGAGAGAGAAAAGAAAAGGACAGTCTTCAGACTGTAATGTAGCACTGAAAACTGTGAAAGAAGAGAAGAAACAGAAAACTGGGTGGGAAGAACCTCAGATGTCAGCAGAGTTCTGAGAAAACTTTCACCAGGCCAATGGAAGCCCCAGAGCAAAGATTCCCCATCAGAGAATTCCTGTGTCAAGCAGGAATGGCCCAGCTCTATTGTTCCTGCCATGCTCAGTCATTGGTAGGAACAGCCTAAGAGAGTAGCCTCAGTAAGAACACTGTAGGCAATCCCAAAGGTGCAGCAGCTGGGACCTATCCACTAACAGCCTTCCTACCAGAAGGTTCTGCCCTGGGGCAATCAGTGTGTGCACCTCCATGGCTGCCACAACCATCTACATTATCTCTATTCTTAATTTTAATTCTCTTTTCAAAATCATTAACTTTTGTACATCAAGATCTTTACTGACACTGTTCTCTCTGCCTTTCTGTTCCTTCTCTGCCTAATTATCTTCTGCTCAACCTTGCATAATTAGTCATATAACCCTTTCTTTATGCTGTCTTCCATACCCCATCTCCATTTATGTCCCTATAGACCTTTGCAATACTTCAGTAAAACATTTACAATATTTTAGTAAGTTTTTTACATGTATTTACAGTGCTAAATTTAAAAATTCCTTTTGAGAAGGAACCATATTTTATTTATTTTTGTATACCTAACTTCATGATTCTCAAACTTTATATCCAGGGCCCCAGGGTGCTACAGTAAAGTCGCAGGGGGTAATTTAAATTTTTGAAGAAAACAGAATGATACTTCAGGAACTATAACTATTAAATTGCTTGGCCCTAACTACTTAATAAGCAGGACTCTTAGGTCTAGGTTTGCTATGAAAAACAGCTTAAGAGACTAAAGGCTCTGTGAACTGAGAAAGTCTGGGAAACTCTGTCTTAACTTCCAATAAGCACAGCATTTAGCAAATAACACATTTTGGGAAAATGCCTCAACTACAAATTTTAGATCATTTATCTTACTTGTAAATATTTATTCAGCACATTCTTCGTGCCAGCCATTTTGCTAAGTATTTCATATGCATTATGTCATTTATCCTTCCAACAGTCCTGTGAGGGAATTAATATTGTTATCACCATTCTAATGACTTGGAAACTGAAAGATGAGGTAATAAAATTACTTTTGCAAGGCCACACAATTGAAAAGTTGTGGAGCTGAGATTCCAAAACCCATTGTATTAACCACTATATTCTACATACAAACTCCCAAAAGATTTTCAAAATAACAAGTGATGAAGTTGATTGAAAATAATGGCATCACATTCACTTTATTACAGAATATACAGAGTGACATTTTGAGAGTTAAATAAATGACTTCATTAAAGGACAATTCTTCAACAACTATTATTGAGTGTCTGCTGTGTGCAAAATGCTATGAGGGATACAAAGATGAATAAGAAATAGTTCTGAAACTGACAATCTTGAAACAAAGATAAAGTTATTTTCATACAGTTACATATTTTTAAGACACTTTGCTGTTCTGATCTCAGTATGCCAGTGAACCTTTTCTCTTATATTTACATTTTTCAGAGATGCTCCTAAGGATTTAACTTTGTCCATTTCATACCAAGGTTGACATTTTACTAGGGTTTCTTCATACTAGGGTTGACATTTTGACTGTACCAGCAACTGAACTTGCCCTAACTAAGGTTCAGCAGCTTTGGACAACTAAAAGATGATCTCCCATTCCCTCTTTCCTCTTCTTCCTATTTTAAGAGGGGCTACTAGTTGATAAATTAACAGCAACATTGAACATAGAGATTGAAGATGCACATAAGAAGTTCTGTTTAGCAGCAGGTAGGGGCAAATGTTCTGCTGTGCTCAGTTGGCAGGGATAGAGAATACTGAAAGAAAAAGAGTCACCCTGAATAGGCGATTCATCAGGTAACCAGCATTGGAATCACCAAAAGTTTTTTTTTAACATGAAGTATGGGACTCTATTCCTGACCCCCAAAATCTGATTCTTGTGGAATCTGCCCTCCACATGAGTTTCACACTCTCTAAAATTAAACTAGGCCAAATCCAGCATATTTGTACAAAAAAATTCAGATTGAGCTATACATTAATAGTCTGCAACTGGTTAAGGTGAAACTGTAGGCTACAAGTATTATATACTGTTTTGACAGATGGGAAAGTTGTTACTTAGTTAGAATTCTAATGCTGACTTTGTGTATAACCTTTTTAACAAGTCACTTAACCAGTCTGTTTGAAATTTTATTTGAGTTAAATATACAGATCTCCTGTTTTGCAATCTTGAAGTTCTATGATTGTATTCTACTGAGCACAGCCACAAAATAATTTAAGAGGCTATTACTGGGTCCTGGAAAAACAAAAAGTTATATATGATGTATATAAAATAAACAAGATAAACATAAAACCTTTAAAATACAGAAGAAAAAAATTAAAGCACTGCACAAGCACATAACTAAAGCCTTCTGGAATTCTGCATGAATAAATGTAAAATAAGGGATTTGCTTTTATCTTGATGATTACAATACCAACAAAAGTGAACCAAACTGAGTCAGCATTTATCTGGAGAAATTAGTGAATTTTACATTGTCTTATGGGATAGATGTGATGTTACTAAAATCAGCAAAGACATAAAATAAATTGAGAAAACCAAAATAATTTTATTATTGTGTATTCATATTTTATTGCTTAATCATATTTTAAATACACTTAATTTTTAGATGTAATCACGCAAGTTTAACATGTTATTACAAATGTTAATGCACTATTGGTGATGAGTTGAGAATATGCAGACACTGACTTTTTAAGTCTGAAATGCTTAGCTTTAGAACATTAAAACCATTAGGAAAAGTAAAGAACTAACTAGAGAAGGGTAATGTATACTCTTGGTTGAGAATTCCAAGTGGGAACTTAAATTTTCTAATTTCCCAACTACCTTCATGGTGGTATGGAAGGTTGAGATAGAAGCCAAGAAGCTGACCAAATTAAGCTTTTTTAGAATATACATTCTCTAAAGAGAAGGGAATACTTTGAGAGATGGCTGTGGAAACCCGTCTCTGAAAGTTTAATACTTTAAAAGTAGAGGTAAAAAGCTACAGACAAAAATTTTTCTTGAACTTAAAAGCAAAAATTTCCTCAAGAATTTAGAGGCAAAAATCCTCAACAAAATACTAACAAATTGAAACTACTCTTATACAAAAGAATTACATACTACAAATAAGTGGGTTTATTTAAGGGATATAAAGTGGATTCACCATTTGAAACTAAATAAATATAATCTATTATATCAACAATGTAAAGAAGCAAAATCACATGATTATATCAATCAATGCAGAAAAAATACTTGATAAAATTCAAATCCTGTTCATGATTAAAAAACAAAAAAACACACAAACCTCTCAGTAAATTAAGAACAGAGAGGATCTTCCTTAGGTTGATAAAGAAAATCCACCAAGAAAAAAATCTTAGCTAATAATGTGCTTACAAGTGAAAGACAATGTTTTCTTCCTAAGATTGGAGGCAAAGCAAGGAATGACCACTTTCACCACTTGTATTCAATATAGCACAGAAAGATCTAGCCCTTGCAATAGTGCAAAAAAAGGAAACGAGAGCATGCAGATTGGAAAGAAATAGAACTATCCTCATTTTCAGATGACATAATTTCTATGTAGAAAACACCAAGGAATCTACCCCAAAGCTGCTAAAACTAATAAGTGAATTCAACAATGTCGCAAGGTACAGGGTCAACATGGAAAAATCACTTGTATTCTATTTACTAGCAAAAAACACATGGAAACCAAAATTAAAAATGCAGTACAATTTACAACTGAGCCTAAACAAAAAGAAATCTAACAAAACACATACAGTATCTCTCTATTTTTTTTATATCTTTATTGACTTCAGCGAGAGGAAAGGAGAGAGAGAGAGAAATAGAAACATCAATGATGAGAGAGTCATTGATCGGCTGCAGCCTGCAACCCGGGCATGTGCCCTGACCGGGAATCGAACCCTGATCGCCTGGATCCTAGGTTGATGCTCAAGAGCTGAGCCACTCCCGACTGGGCCAGTATCTCTATATTGAAGAATAAACAACACCGAAGAAAGAAAACAAATATGATTTAAATGAATGGTCAGACATATCGTGTTCATGGAATGGAAGACTCACCATTATAAAGATGTTAGTTTCTCCCTAGTTGATCTCTAAGTTTAAAGCAGTTCTTATCAAAGATCCAGCAAGGTTTTTTTTAATACATAAATAAGCATATTTTAAAATATATACAGAAAGGCAAAGAAACTAGAATAGTTAAAACAATTTTGACAAAAAATAATAAAATCAGAAGAAGCTGAGGTTAAGGCTTATGACATAGCTACAGCAATCAAGACAATGTGTTATTGGAGAAAGAATATTGACACATAGACTAATGGAACTGAATAATGACTACAGAAATACACCAACACAAATATACCTAACTGACTTTTGATAAGGATGCAAAAGTAAATTCAATGGAGAAAAGATAGTTTTTTCAACAAATTGAGCTGGAACAATTGAACATCTGTACACAAAAAACCTTAATTTTCACACTGCACACAAAAAATTAATTCAAAATGAATCATGAATTTAAATGTAAAATATGAAACTGTAAAAATTTTATAAGAAAGCAGAATAATATCTTTGGGACCTAGTTTTAGGTGATAACCTACCGTTTAAAATGGGACATCCCAAAAGCATGTCCCATTTTTAAAAGGTTTATAACTCAAACATCATCAAAATTAAAAGTTTTTGTACTCCAAAATACCTTATTGTGAGAATGAAACCACAAGCTACAGACTAGGTGAAAATATTTGCAAACCATATATCTGAGCAAGGTTTTATAGCTAAAATTTGTAAATAACTCTCAAAATTCAACAGTTTCCTTTTTTAATAATTCAGTTACTAAATGGGTAAAAAACATATAAAGCTTTCTTCTACAAAAAGAAGATGCAAGAAGGACATAAAAATATTCAAAATTATTATCCATCATGGAAATGTATATTGAAACCACAATTATATCATTACACACTTTTTAAAAAGCTAAAATAAAAACTAGTGATAATGCTAAATAGTGGCAAGACACTAAAGAAACTGAATTTCTCATACATTGCTGGTGGAAATGTCAAATGGTAAAACTACTCTAAAAAATATTGTGGCCATTTCTTAGAAAACTAAACATACACTTATATGACCCAACAATTGTACTGTTGAGCATGATCTCAGAAAATAAAAATATATGTTCACAGAAACATCTGTACATGAATAGTGCTTTTTTCTTAATAGGAAAATACTAGAAATAACCCAAATGACCTTCAATAGGTGAATGATTGAAAAAACTCTGGTACATACATACAATGAAATAGTGCTCAGCAAAAAAAGGAATGAACTAATAATCACCTGATTAAACTTCAAGGGCATTGTGCTTAGTGAAAAATGTCTCAAAGCTGACAAATGTATGATTCCATTATATAACATCTTTGAAGTGACAAAGCTATAGAAGTAAAGGACAGATTAGTAGTTGCCAAGGAACATGAACAGAAGTAGGGTAGTGTGTGGGTGTGAATTCAATGTGGTAGTCTCAGATAGTTCTTTTCTGGAAATGGAACATTCTGTATCTTGATTGTGGTGATGGTTAAACCAATATATAATAGTTAAAATTAAAAAGATATATACATGAACACATATACACATAAATGAAAAAGTTCTGAATTCTTGTTAACAGCAATGTACCAATGTCAATTTCCTCGCTTGGTATTGTACTATCTATAAGCTCTATAAGATGCCACCATACAGGAAAGATGGGTGAAAGATACATGAGGACCTTTGGTAACTTTTTGCAAATACCTACGAGTCTATAATTATTTCAAAAGAAAACTTTTTAAATGTATATGTAATGAAATGGACTATTCTTGCACAAATATGTATATCTAGTATGTCTCTAAGGCCCTGGTGCTATTCACTCCATAGAAAAATTGAAGATTGGGCTCAGGACCCAGCTGATATTGGATGATCAAGAGATTCTCCTTTGTAATAGGCACTTCTGACTTCTGTGCAAAATCAGCAAGTTAACTTGGCAGAATTAGACAATTATTTAATATCAGGGACCTTCAGCCTGGCCGGCCGTGGCTCAGCGGTTGAACGTTGACCTGGGATCCAGGCGATCAGGGTTCTATTCCCGGTCAGGGCACATGCCCGGTTGTGGGCTTGATCAATGACTCTCTCATCATTGATGTTTCTCTCTCTCTCTCTCCCTCTCCTTTCCTCTCTCTAAAATCAATAAAGATATAAAAAAAAAATATATCAGGGACCTTCATAACCATTTCTCAGTCAATATTTTCACCCTCATCTTCATCTATCCACATATACAACATGACATGCTTTTTCCCCCTTTGAACAGAATGGGTATCATCATAGCTTTGAGTCTTTTTCTTGCTCCCTTTTTCCAGGAAAGCCCCTTCCCTCATTCTGCACTTGTGAATCTCCTTTTCAGATACTCTTCATTGTTTTAAGAGTCTATCCTAGCCAGGCAAAATTATTTGCTTCCTTTTTCCTGAAGTAATTACCACACTGTACTATAGAGTTTCAACCAGTTTAAACCTGCAACTGATATCAGAAGTTACTAGTGAGAGGCAACCATATTTTACTTATCCCTAAGATATAGTTACTGATCATTATGCTCAATAGATTTATTGATGAAATTAATTTAATGTAATTAAAAGGAAGATTGAGGAATTGTTGACTTTACTAACTAGCACATGGGTGTTCTCTCTGAATAAAAAATTTTAGAGATAATAAAATTGGAAAAATGGACCCCTTCTTTCTATACAGACAAGCCAAAATTAATAGAAGTTAAAGACCTATTAATGGTCTAGATTAGACAAGACTTGGCACAAAAACAAGAAAAGAAAAAGACTTTTGTGAAGAGAAAAATGAAGGTTAGTTCTACTCAATTTAAAGGGTTCATAATGTGCAGGTAAGAGAAAAATGGAATCACCAAGACACTAGGAAACATAATGTTATTTTCTCATTTGAAAAATAATGTTGATTCACTGTTAATTGTTGTCCCATAATAAACAGACCAGTTAAATGATTCACTTCACTCCAAGGCTACCTGTTGGACCTTCTTATTACCCATATCCTCAGATGTGATTAGTGTTTTAAAGAATTAGAATACATATTAAAGAAGAATAACAGAAGAGATGACTACATTTTCAACTTATTATCCCTATCTTTGAAATATATCGGAATAAAGCTAGTTCTCACACTGCCACCATTCTGGTCCAGCCTGTCATTGTACTTTACCTAGACCATAGAAATAACTTTCAACTTGTCTCCCGGGATAATCTAATCATTTAGTGTGTTTTCAGCTCAGGGGCAAGAGCTGTTAAAGCGTAGTAAATTCCTGCTCAAAACCTTTCAAATGCTTCCCATGTCCCTCAGAGAAAAGCAAAGACTTTTCTGTGATTTGTAGAGCTCCACCAAATCTGTTCTGGTGCTCTCTCACACAGTCACTGTGCCCCAGCCATGTTGGCCCCTTGCTATGCCTCAAATATTCCACACTCCTTCATTATCAGGGCCTTTCTCTTTTCTCCTTCCTCCCCCTGCCCCTAGAATGCTATTCTTTCATACAGCTCTCTCTCTCTTGAAACCCTGATTTCTTGCAGTTTTCTCAATAATCATCCTCACTCTAAAATTCCAACTCACTATCTTGCCACCTCACACTGATTTACTTCTCTTTAGCATATATTCCTATCTAACATATTGTAGATTTATTCATTTACCTTGTTTTCCACTCTCAGTAAGATGTCACTTTGTTATCTTTATCAAAATAAGTACTGCTAGTTCACTCATTGCCAGGCACTGGGATAAGGCCTTTGTGTGTATTACCTCATCAGATTTCCACTATTGCCCTGTTAGAAGTGTAATATTGTTCCCATTTTTCAAATTCAGAAAAAGGCTTATATCAGTGGTATTCCCAGTATATTTGAAATCTGCAGTAAGTTTTCTCCATTCCCCTCCTTCATATGACAAAATTGTTTTCAGTAAAAGTCATTTAAAAATCAAAAATCATTATTACTTTTTTGATTCATCCTTTAGATTTAAACAGAAAAACAGTTTAAAAAGAAAAAATTCATATTTTCATGACTAAGTGAAGTAACGAGTTCTTTTTTTGCCTTTAAGATGACTTTACCACCATTGTTTATTTCAAATATACTATTTAAATACATAAATATGTAGTATCTCAGACTGGACATGAGAACAACACATAAAGCAAGCTCAAGCAATTCTGAACCTTTACTTACCCTCTCTATAGTCTGGAAAAACACATGTATCTGAGTCTCTGTATATTAGTAACTGAAGGTTTTCATATTTAACTTCCATGTTAATGTTCACCTTCAATGTTTGTTAAAAGATAAGAAAAATGTGCTTAGATATCACAAATAAGATATAAAGAGCCATGGAAACTTGAAACAAAAAGCTCCTGGAGGAGGGGGATGCAAAGAGAGAGAATGTCTCTATGAATGGATGCCATGACAAATTCATGACAGGGAAGGAGTTTGAGATGGACCTTCAAATGTAGCACACTATTGTGAAAGTTGTTCACAAGTCTTCAATCTACCGCCTTCACCATACAGGGAAATCTCTGTCATCCCTGGGCAGAGACTGATCCAAAGATTATACCTTTAATGTAAGTGTGTATGAGGACCTGAGAATGGTGGCTTAAAATCACTACCATCCCAATTCAATTTATAATACTTTTTTTTTTTTTTTTGGTCTAGGGAAAGTAGCAGAAGTGAGGCAATATGTAACTAGAAACACTGATTTGTAAATGAGATGAGTGAATGGGTCAGGAGGAAACAAAAAGGCTTTGTTATACCAGTTTAACACTCAAGTTTGATGTTTACACAATAACAACACCCCTCTTTTTTTTGCTTCCTCTTTTGGATTCCATCCACTTTCACGTTTATTATCTACTAGTACCCCCCCTTAATTTAGTCTGGGCCACCCCCTGGAAGTTCTACAATGCTGCCTTCTCCAGGGCTTAAATACTGTTCCTTCCTTATGCTTCATAATGCAGGTCTATTTTCTTCCATGTTGCACAAGCTTTATTGTATTTCTGTGATGCATATTGTGAAAAGAACTAGACATTTATTTGCCTTTCTGCCCTGTAGTTAGTGTTAAACTGACCTCTTTCTTCACTGTCATTGTACTTTGCCACTTAAAGGAAGAGTAGCCTGTACCAAACACCAAAGCAAACACTACTTGTTTCTAAAACACTATTTTATTTTTAACATATTAATATATTTTTTGGTCAGTTTTATCCTGTATTATTTACTCCCCAGCACATTAATGAAAATTTTATCAGTTGGAAATAGGCTTATGATATATTTTTAAAGTAGAGGCTGATTGCTACTTAGGCTCTGAATCTGGTTCTACCTGTGTCACTATTTTCATTTTCACCAGAAACCAAAAACAATGCTACTTCTCAGGGCAGCTTTGCTATATTAGCATGTCCCAACAGCCAGAGAAAGGTGAGATTTCAATAAACCAGTGGAGAAAAGGTTTTTTTTTATTTTTTATGGTTATAGTGGAAATTATATCCTTTATTAATATATGCATGACTTAAATATTTTAAGCATCAAAATGTAAAAAAAACAAGGGCATGCAAATATCAACTATATTTTAATTTTGAGACTTTGATATCAAGTTATTTGAAAAAAAGGAAAATATTAAATCATAAAATTTAGATATACAGTCTTATATCTAGGGGATCAATGCATCAGTTAACTTAATACTGACATTCTTTTTGCTGTTTTCCAGCATGTTTGGGGGCTATTTATTATGTATATAAAGTATTTTTATATTAGTTTGAAATGCTATAACACATTTCATAAGCAAATATGAATAGCAACTAGATTATTTAAAATGGTAAATAATTGGCAAAAAATGAATGTCTAACGGGATGAGATAAGTAAATTATACAATATCTATCTGTACAACTAAATTATATGCAGATATTAGAAGTAAACCTGCTAACTGAACTTTCCCTAACAGTGCTCTACTAGTCCATTCATTTAAGAAATACTTACCGAGGAAAGGGAAGATGGAGGCCCTGTGAGAAGCAGCAGAGTGCCCCTGCTCCCAGCCATGGGCTTCATTTATGCCTAAAATCGTACATAGCCAGCTTGGAAAAACCAGAGAAACATACCTGAGTGGGCACATTGTGAGTAGGGAGCACTGAGGAAACATCATAGAGTCTGGTAAGAGGGGGGTAGTAGAAAGGGGGAGAGCCCCCTGAAGCCTGTGCTGAGCTCTGAGCTCCGAAGCTTGGAGGCTGCAAAGCTCCCTCCCCTCGGGAGTGCGGACCAGCATCCAAAAGTGAAATTTCACACCCTGAGCGAAGGAGAGGGGAAGGAGTGCCTTGCACGGAGGACAGAGGGACCCAGGGGAGCGGTGTGCCCCCGAGGAGGGAACGGCACCTTCCTAGGGAAACAAAGCTGCTAATGGCGGCTCAGACCAGCATCTAATGCTCAAGGTGCTGACCATAGGAAAGGCTCTCCCAAAGTGTGTGGCACCTGAGTAGAAAGGGACTAGAGGTCTGCACTGAGCAGCTGCATACAGGGACCCTCTGCCTTCTTATAAGGCGCTGTGTTGAGCCCCAGAAAACATTTAATCTGAGTGGCATGGGGAAGGGAAGGAGAGCCCCTCCCTCCCTTACCTCCGGGGGGGGGGGGAGTCTGAGATTTATGTCCAGCCCTGAGGGGTGTCGTGGTGGCCCATGGAGCTACTCCAACTTTACTGAGACCAGCTGTGCAGCAGAGCTGCATGGAGCTGACTTTGGGTCCCCTCCTGCTGGGGGCCTTGGCATGCCAGCAGTGGGAACTTGCAAGGCAGACTCTCTGTGTGTTGCTTTGTGCCTTTTTTTTGAGTTTCTGATCGCTGAACTGGCTCCGACCTTCCCAGCACTTGGCAGACAGACCAGCGGAAGCTGGGATTTGAGTCTGCATAGTAAACTGAGGACCAGGCCTGGTGCGCCAGCCAACCAGACCTGGGAAAGGAGGAGTGGAGCATGCTTACCTCTTGTGCAGCCTGGGAGCACCACCCCCAACAAGAAAGGGGCTGGTCCAGCTCACTGAAGCCCCAGGAACACCCGCAGGGCACAGTCCTGAGCGGGGAAAGGAAAACAACTCACAGGAGGATATTACAAGAATAAGACACTAAGGGACTGTTGTTTGGGAACTGTAGGAAAAGTTGAAAACTCCTGAGGGGGCTGGGCAGGGACAGGGCTCACTGGAATAATTTTTAACTAAACATACTGAGCCCAGGCTGCTGAAATGGCCCATACAGAAAAGACAGCAGGCTGAAATCAGTCTGAAGCTGCAGCAGGCCAACTCATGGGGAACTAGAATTTGAGGATAGGGTAGAGACTGAGGAGCTGGCTGTGGAGAAGAGACTAACTCCCTCACAGTGAGTGACTGACGATGAAACCTCTAAGTAAGGGGAGTGATATCCCAAGCTACACTAGCCATCCTGCACTCTAAAGACTTTACAGAAGACTCTGAAGTAAGACCAGGCAACTACAAAGTTCCAAAATAGCTGACAAGAGGAGGTGGTCCACAGAGAGCCTCAGATCAGCCAACTACCTAAGGACACCAGAGCCAAACCTAGATAGCTTCTCACATAGGCTGATACACAAGTACCTCACAGGAGAAGAAAAATCACCATACAAAACAGAGAGCATTGGACAACATAAGCTGCCCAGAAGAAACTCACCTGATTGACTGTATTTTTTTTTCTTCTTTTCCCCCCCTTTTTTTCCCTTAAGAGGAAGAGAAGGGGAAAATAGTTATTTGTTTTTTCTTTTTTTAATTTTATAATAATTTTTTTTAATTTTTAAATTTTTTGTTTTTTCCCTTTTTTAAAAGAATTTTGCTTTGCTTGGCTTATTTTTTATTTTGTTTCTTTGTTTTGTTTTGTTTATTTACTTTGTTTTGTTTTATCCTTGCTTATATTATCAAGACTTTCTTGATATTCCCTGCTTAATTGCTAGGACTTTATCATTATAACCAACAAGTTTACTGCTTTTCTCTATAGTTTCCCCGAAATCTCTTATTGGACTCTCTCCCTGCTGGGGCTTTATCTCTCTCTCCTCTCAATCCATTAGCATAACTTTTCTTTCTTTCTTTCTTTCTTTCTTTCTTTCTTTCTTTCTTTCTTTCTTTCTTTCTTTCTTTCTTTCTTTCTTTCTTTCTTTTTTTGTTTTCCTTCCTTCTGTCTTCTTGTCTTTTTGTTCAATTATTAGTTTCTCTTATTCTCTTTATTGTATTTTTATTTTTTCATTTTCAACTATTATCCTATTCCTATTCTCTCAATTTTTTGTTGGCCTTTCTTTCAGAATCTTTTCTCTGCCTCTTTGAACTCACAGTAGCTTCTCTATTTTTTACATTTTAGTTTATTATTATTATTTTCTAAATTTTCATCACGATTAACAACAATATACTTCTCTCTCTAAACTTTATTTTTTTTTCTCTCTTTTTTTTACTTTTTATTTTTTTTCTCTAAAATTTGTATTTTCCCTTCACTCTCCCAGTTCTATTTTCACTTGGGTTGTTTTCATTGTGACTGTCACTATATTTTGTAAGATACTCCTTGACCCCTTGTTTCCTGTAAGTTTAGTTGTGCATTGTCCTCTATTGCCAGCACCCATAAAAGAGCTTACACAGTGAGGTTGGAGCTGAGACACACAGTTAGCCAAACTGAAAGGAGAGTCCTCCCAAGGGCTGGTCAACAACACTCTAGACCCAATCACAACAGAAGATCCCAAAGAACTCACAAAAGGGACACCCACAAAAGGGACACGCCTAGAGCAAAGAGCTCAGAAGTGTAAGGCAAACACACCTCTGGGCTCCACTAGACTCACAATACAAAATCCCACCCCACAAGACTGGGAGACAGGAAATATATCTAATATATAGATAAAAACACTAAGAGCCACCAAAATGGGGAGACAAAGAAACATCCCCCAAATTGGATGGGAAAATTGCCAGAAAAAGACTTTGATAAGATGGAGTTAAGCAAGTTATCAGAAACAAGTTCAGAGTAATGATTATAAAAATGCTCAAGGGTATTAATGAGAAAAAAAAAGGCAGTAGATGATAAGATCGAGGACCTTAGTGAAAATATGAAAAAAGAGATACATAATATGAACAAAAATCAGACAGAAATAAAGAATGCACTGGAAGGAATTAAAAGCAGGCTCAATGAAGCAGAGGATAGAATAAGTGACTTACAAGACAAGATAGAAAAAATAATTCAATCAGAGCAGCAAAAAGAAAAAACACTTAAAAAACATGAGGACAGTCTAAGGGAGCTTTGGGACAACATGAAGCGAAACAACATTTGCATTATAGGAATGCCAGAGGGGGAGGAAAGAGAACAAGGGATAGAGAAGTTTGTGGAGGAAATAATGACGGAAAATTTCCCTAAGCTGGCAAGGGGCAAAAGCCACAGAAGTTCAGGAAGCACAGAGGGTTCCAAACAAGAGAGACCGAAAGAGACCCACTAAAAGACACATGATTAAAATGGCAAATTTAAGGACAAAGAGAGAATATTAAGGGCTGCAAGAGATAGACAAACAGTGACTTACAAGGAAACCCCCATAAAGCTGACATCAGATCCCTCAACAGAAACTCTTCAGGCCAGAAGGGAGTGGCATGAAGTTCTCAAAGTAATGAAAAGCAAGAACATGCAACCGAGATTGCTTTATCCAGCAAGGCTATCATTTAAAATTGAAGGTGAAATGAAGAGCTTCCCAGACCAAAAAAAAAAAAAAAAAAAAAGGCATTGAAGGAGTTCAGTAACACAAAACCAGCATTGCAAGAAATGCTAAAAGGACTGCTCTAAGAAAAAGAAGAAATAGTGAGAGAAAGGTACATAAGTATAAAGGGGAAAAATGGCATTAAATAAGTATATATCAATAGTAACCTTAATTGTAAGTGAAATAAATGGTCCAAACAAGAGACATAGAGTAACTGAATGGATAAGAAAACATGACCCAAATATATGCTGTCTACAAGAGACCCACCTGAGGACAAAATAATCACAGGCTAAAAATTAAGGGATGAAATAAAATATTCCATGAAAATGGAAAGAAAAAGAAACCTAGAGTAGCAATTCTTACTTCTGACAAAATAGACTTCAAAATAAAGACCATAACAAGAAACAAAGATGCTCACTACATAATACTAAAGGGATCAATCCAACTGGAGGAAATAATCCTTATAAACATTTATGCACCCAATATAGGTGCACCTAAATATATAAAAAAATTCTTGATGAACTTTAAGGTTGAGATTGACACCAACACAATCACAGTGGGGGACTTTAATACCCTACTGTCAGCAATGGACAGATCAAGACAAAAAATCAACAGGTAAACACATACCTTAAATGACTCACTGGACCTAAGGGATTTAAATGGCAATTACAGAAAATTTTATTCCAAAGCAGAAGAATACACATTTTTCTCAAGTGTACATTGAACATCTTCAAAAATAGACCACATGTTAGGGCACAGGGCAAGTCTCTACAAATACAGGAAGACTGAAATCATATCAAGTATCTTCTCAGATCACAATGCCATGAAACTAGAAATCAATCACTATAAAAAAACTCAAAAACACTCAAACACATGGAGGCTAAATAGCATGCTATTAAACGATGAATAGGTTACCAATGAGATCAAGGAAGAAATCAATCATTTCATGGAAAAAAACAAAAATGAACAGACAACAACCCAAAATCTAAGGGACACAGTGAAAGCAGTCCTGAGAGGAAAATTTACAGCATTACAGGCCTATCTCAAGAAACAAGAAAAAAATCTAATGAACCATCTAATGCAACTAAAAGAACTAGAATGAGAGCAGCAAGAAAACTCCTGAGGAAGTAGAAGGAAGGAAATAATAAAGATCAGAGGAGAAATTAATGATATAGAGACTAAAAAAACAATATAAAAAAATCAATGAAACCAAGAGTTGGTTCTTTGAAAGATAAATAAGATGAATGCACCTTTAGCCAGACTCATCAAGAAAAAAAGAGAGAGGAACCAAATAAATGAAATCAGATATGAAAGAAGTGATATAACAACTGATTCAACAGAAATACAAAGGATTGTGAGAAAATACTACAAGCAACTATATGCCAACAAACTGGAAAACTTGGGTGAAATGGACAAATTCCTAGAAGCATACAACCTTCCAAAGCTGAATCAAGAAGAGACAGAAAACATGAATAGGCCCATAACAACTAATGAAATTGAAGCAGTAATCACAAAACTCCCAGCAAACAAATGTCCTGGACCAGGTGGATGTAGAGCCGAGTTTTACCAAACATTCAAAGAAGAATTAACACCTATTTTATTCAAACTATTCCAGAAAATTCAAGAGGAGGGAATGCTCCCAAGTTCTTTTTATGAGGCCAGCATCATCCTAATCCTAAAAACCAGATAAAGACACTACAAAGAAAGAAAATTACAGGCCAATATCCCTGATGAATAATAGATGCTAAAATCCTCACTAAAATACTAGCAAACCAGATCCAGAAATACATTAAAAAGATCCTATACCATGACCAAGTGGTATTTATTCCAGGGATGCAAGGCTAGTATAACATCCTCAAATCAATAAATGTGATACATCACATAAACAAAATGAAGGACAAAAATCATATGATCATATTAATAGATGCATGAAAAGCATTCAACAAAATCCAGAACCCATTATTGATAAAAACTCTCTGCAAAGTAAAGATAGAGGGATCATACCTCAACATAATAAAGGCCATATATGACAGACCTACGGCCAACATCATACTCAATGGGAAAAAACTAAAAACATTTTCTTTAAAAACAAGAACAAGACAAGGGTGTCCACTTTAGCCACTCTTATTCAACATAGTACTGAAAGTCCTTGCCACAACCATCAGACAGGAAGAAAACATAAAAGGCATCCCCCTTGGAAATGATGAAGTAAAACTGTCATTATTTGCAGATGAGATGATATTGTACATTGAAAATCCTAAAGATCCTGTAAAAGTACTACTGGGTTTAATAAACAAATTTGGCAAGGTAGCTGGATACAAAATCGACATCTGGAAATCAATAGCATTCTTATGCACAAAAAATGAACTTGCAGAAAGAGAAACTAATAAAACAATACCATTTACCATTGCAACAAAAAAAATAAGATACCTTGGAATGAACTTAATCAAGGATGTAAAAGACCTGTACTTGAAAAACCACAGGAAACTGAGGAAAGAAATTGAGGAAGATATAAACAAGTGGAAGAATATACCATGCTCATGGATTGGAAGAATTAATACCATTAAAATGTCTCTACTAACTAAAGCAATTTATAGATTCAATGCAAGTCCTATTAAAATACCAACAGCATGTCACACAGTTCTACAACAAACATTTCAAAAATTTATATATAACCAAAAAAGACCTTGAATAGCTGCTACCATCTTGAGAAAAAAGAACAGAGTGGGAGGGATTACTTTACTGTATATCAAACTGTACTAAAAAGTCATTGTAATCAAAGCAACCTGGTATTGGTACAACAACAGACATATATATCAATGGAACAGATCAGACACCCCAGAAACAGACCCACACCACTGTGGCCAGTTAATATTTAACAAAGGAGGCAAGAGCATACAATGATGTAAAGATAGTCTCTTCAATAAGTGGTGCTGGAAAATTGGACAGATACATGCATAAAAATGAAACTAGACCACCAACTTTCATCTTACACAAAAATAAACTCAAAATGGATAAAAAACTTCAATATAAGTCACGAAACCATAAATATCCTGGAAGTAAACATAGGGAGTAAAGTCACAGACATCCCACATAGTGGACTTTTCACTGATCCATCTCCTAGGGCAAGAGAAACAAACAAACAAAAATAAACAAATGAGACTACATCAAACCAAAAAGCTTCAGCACAGCAAAAGAAAACACCCTCAAAATACAAAGGAACCCCACCGTCTGGGAAAACATATTTGCCAAGGATGTATCTGATAAGGGACTAATTTCCAAAGTGTACAAAGAACTCATACTACTCAGCAAGAGGAAGACAAACAATCCAATTAAAAAACGGGCAAAGGACCTGAATAGACACTTCTCCAAAGAAGACATATAGATAGCCAAGAGACATATGAGAAAATGCTCAATGTCAATAATCATCAGAGAGATGCAAATTAAAACCACAATGAGGTACCACTTCACACCTGTCAGAATGGCTACCATCAACAAATCAGCAAATGACATGTGCTCAGGAGGATGTGGAGAAAGAGGAATCCTAGTACACTGCTGGTGGGAATGAAAACTGGTACAACCACTATGGAAAACAGTATGGAGGTTCCTCAAGAAATTAAAAATGTAGGTGCCTTTTGACCCAGTGATCCCACTTCTAGGAATGTATCCTAAGAATCCTGAAACACTAATCAGAAAGAATATATGTACCCTTATGTTCATAGTAGCACAGTTTACAATAGCTATTATCTGGAAACAGCCCAAGTGTCCATCAGTAGATGAGTGGATATAAAAGCTGTGGGACATATACACCATGGAATACTATGCAGCTATAAAGAAGGAGGATGTCATACCCTTTGGGACAGCATGGATGGACCTGGAGAATATTATGCTAAGTGAAATTAACCAGGGAGAGAAAGAGAAACATCACATGATCTTACTTATATGTGGAATCTATAGAACTTAATAAACTGATGAACAGAATAGATTCAATGACATGGAAGCATGGATCAGACTGACAAATGACAGAGGGATGGAGGAGGGTGGGTGAGTGGAAGGGGAGAGAGTAACCAAAGAATTTATATGCATATATGCTCAACCCAAGGACACAGACAATGGTGTGGTGAGGTACTGGGGAGGGGAGTGGGATGGGGTGGAATGGGTCATTGGAGAGAAATGGAACATCTGTAATATTTTAAACAAAAATAAACAAACAAAAAAATACATACTGATAACCCATTTGTGCCAAAAAACGAAGTTATGTTGAAAATTACTGGTGAGCAAAACAGACATGGCCCCTGTTCTTATGCAGAATTCTCTTAATTAACCAATAAATCATATAAATATATAATCAAAATTTATGATAATGCCGTACCATAGAAAGAGAATATTGGTTTATTTGAGACAATATAACAGGGGTACCTCATTTTAAAAAGAGATAGAGAAGTGTTTACTAAAGTAACATTTAAGCTATAATAATGTAAATGACAAAGTATTCTTAATTTTTTAAATATTTTAATTATCAAGTACTTTAGTCATATTTTTGGGTTTTTTTCTCCATGTTATCTAAAATGCTCAACAAATAATAATACATAAACCAGAACACTAGAGAAAATGTATTCATTTTTAGCTTCAATATTGCAAAACTGAGCCTAAGTTTATGAAATGGCTTTTAGGATCTATCCAATATGTATTCAAATAATTACAGAATATCTTATACACATTAAAGCACAATAAAAGTTGGGAGGTTTGAAGTATACCTTTAATATTCAAAACTAGCACTTTAATACAAGACATCAAATACCACAGCCAGAAGTGCTCATTGGAGATTAATATAGACAATTTCTTCATGAGATATTATTTATCAATTGTATGTATAATTCAGTGTAATACACAAATCTGCAAAACAGTAACAATTTACTGTAGAGGAAGAGCATCAGCACAAGCTGAGAGCACTTAGAAGACACACTAATTTACAATCACTGCACTTAACAGCAACTTGCCAAACATGAAAACTACAAAACTACCTTTTTTTTTAAATAACAGGAAACCTAGAGAAGTTAACCAACCATTCATTCATTCACTTAGTGAGTGTTTATCGAGTGGGTATAGAAGGCACTGCACTAAATGATCAAAGATCAATCCACATCTCAGCTTTTTGAAGAACAACACTGTCTACATTAGGAAGATATTACTGGGATGCCACTGAAAAGAATCTGCCCTTCAATCAACAATAATTAATTAGTTGTATAAGTGGAAGTATTCATAAAGACAACTGGCTCATGAGAATTTGATGACCTCATAAGGGAGGAATATTTCTGAATTCTGTTTTAGCCTTAGTACTGAGAAAGAATGAGCACTTGTTCCTTGTGTATAATAATGATTTTACCCATATCAGATCTAAAACTGGGATAATAAATGTAAGTATTCCAATACAGACACACACACAAAATGAATCTGCTCTTCATTTTCAGTCACCAAAAAATACAGGCATTTGGACTCTCTGGGTGGGGAGTGGAAATTTTCAGGTGAAGTGGGAAGTCATTTCTCTGAAACACTGTGAATTTAGAGAGAGCCATTGACAAACTATTATGCTACTGTGCATGCTTATAAAATGAGGTATCATTAGGAAAAGCCACATAAAGCTGTTGCAGCTGTGTTGTATAAAAAGTGGGGACAATTTAATAGAAAATGTCATCCTTTGCAGAATGTTGATTGCCTATTTTTTTCCATAAAGCCTTCTCATTGGAGGGGCTACAGCAGCTGTAAGAAGGCATCCTGTCACTGATGTTCCCAGACATTCTGGTGAGCAAACTTTCCATGTGCTGTTTCGCATCCAAAATGTTCTGTTTTCTTTTTCTTTTTTTCTTCATACTTCACTATGGAATATGGAATATTTTCTATTGTGAGGATGAAGCAAGGACTGGTTTTTTGACACTAGAATTTCAGTGTAAATAAGAAAAACATCTGTTGAAGCCACGAGGTGCTATTTTTCTGTATTGTGGATCAAGGAACCCTAAAGCTATAACATTCTATAATTCTATAATGTTAGGGATTTCTCCTCAACAGATGACAGTCATTACAAATTACTGCAAAGCATAACTCTTCAGAGGCTAAGATGAAAATTTGTTCCCTGAAAAAAAGAAAAAAGATTTTATGGAGAAGAAGCAGGGTCAAGTACTTTCTAAAAATCTTTAGAATTCTCCAACTTGAAAGATCTATTTTCTCATAATTAGTTTTAGAAAGGTGACTTGGTCATAAATTTTACATCATAAAAATCATTGGGCTTTAGAAATTTAATAGCTATATTTCTTCACTGAGTTTAAAACAATCACATAATTCTTGTCACATGTTTTACATCCAGTAACTTAAAGTTTATTATCACTGAGGGGATAATGATTTATGTTATTTTGGTACACAAAATGCTGCAAACTAAATATATCATGCACTGTCACTGCCTAAAATAATTATCAGTGCTATGCACATAGTGGATATTCATCTGTTCATTATTTCATTCCTTCAAACAAATTTTTGAGCATCTCCTATGTCTCAAGTACTGTTCTAGCACTAAAGATACAACCATGGACAAAAGAGACAAAAATCTCTTGGAGCATATCAAGTCTTGAAACACACACAGAGAAACAAACAAACACACTGTTGTGAAATGAAGGGTTTTACAATATGGTGAACAGACTTTAGTATGGCTCCCATAACTCCTGCTTCCTGGTTTTCACACTGAAAGGTGGCAGAATAGGACACCCAAAATATTCCTCTTTGGCATCAAGATTATTTTGAGCTGATTGTGTTGAAAAAACTGCAGACACAGGAGAACCTCTGAAAATACAGTTAGAAATTACCCTTTTGTAAGAGACATTTATAATTATACAGGAAATCACCATTTGTAAGGGAGTTTCCTTCTCTGTACAAGGAAGAAAATGATGGCTCTAAATCACAAGAGAATCTTATCAATGGAGAAGGCACTTGTGAAAATCTGCATGACAAACCTTACTTTTGTTTACATTACTTTTCCAGGTCACCTCTTTATAAACTGGCCTCCTCTACACTCTTCTTCCTTTTGTCTAGTTGAAGATAGAATTTAAATGTAAATTCTAAGCCACCTCTGAGAGTTACTCATTTCCCTCTGGATATCTACCATGTATCCACGAGGCTTACCTGTTAATAAACCTCTATTTGTTTTGCTCTTGTTAACCTGTCTTCAGTTTCAGGAGCCTGAGCACATTAGATATCTTAAACTGAAGGAGTTTGAGAAGCAGGGAGGTCATCCTGACCTTCTCCGACTATTCTCCCCTGAAACAGGTAATAAAAACCTCTTGTGAGATGTACCCTACCTTTACCCACAGGAAAGGAGCTTCCTTATCTCTAAAGGCAAAAGGACACCTAGGAGAATCCTAACAAACAGGCCTTGCTAAATGTCCCCAGTTTACTACACTTACCTCATACTCTCAGGCTATTGTATTTCTCCATGACTCTCCACCTTTCATCAAACCTGGCATAAAACTACTCAAGTCTGTTTCTTCAGGTCTTCATTTCCTTTTGCAGGCTTCCATGTCACATAAAATATATTAAATTTGCATTCTTTTCTCCTGTTAATCTATGTCAGTTTAATTTTCAGACTCAGCCAGGGTCCTTAAAAATAAAGGAAAACTTTTTCCTCATCTACATTGCCATAAATCCAATCATCTTCAAAGAAAAGAATTCTGCCAATAACCTGAAGAAGCTTGGGAGCAGATCTTTCCCCAGTTAGGCCTCTGATGAGAACCCAGTCCTGACTGACACATTGCAGCTTTGTGAGCCACTAAACAGAGGACCTAGTTAAGCTGTGCCTGAATTCCTGACCCACAGAAACTTTGAGATAATAAACTTGTGTTGTTTTACGTAGCTAAGTTCATAGAACTTTGTTATATGGCAGAAAAGTAATACAAACAGAATTGTTATCTTGCTTTTGGATCATAGAGATAACTATCACTCTTTACAATAAAATAACTCAGTCATTTTTTGATAATTAGGTTGTCTTATCGAAGGAATGTTTTCAAAAGCATTGCATCATTGGGTCAAGTAACTGCTTTGTGTTAAAGCTTGTCACACAACTCCTTGTGGTCTATACTAATCTGCTGGAATGAGCCAAACAAATAAGACTAGCCTTGCCTTTACTGAATGAAATTATTTATAAACCAATCTATACTGGTCTCATTTCTGCTCCCCAGGCAATGAACCAGAACATGGGCCCATCTAAATAGCTTAAGTATAATTGGACTTAATAGATCAATCTACCAAGGGTTTTTACTAACCTCATCTCTCATAGTCCTCACCATAAGTAAGTGAGAGAATAATTTTACAATGAGGAACCTGAGGCTGACAGAACTTAAAAACTAAAATCATATTATTGGTAAGTGGCAGAGGTGGGATTCATGCTATCAAATGTCATCAGAAAGATAATGCATTGTTCATTTCACTCTGTCACAGTTACCTGTATAGGAAATTGACTACAGGGCCAACAGAGCCTTTTAAAGCAGACTCTGAGCTGAGGCAGCTCCTACTTCTGTCTTTCACTGGAAGCTTAAGCAAATATCAATGCTCTCCTTTCTATTAAAAAGAGCTACAAGTTATATGTGAACAAAAGGAAATAAACAAACTGGAGTAATTGATTTAGTCAAAAGCATTAGTTATGTTCCAAGCACTGTGCTGGGTACTGGGAACAGGAAAATGAGTAAGAATCATTTCCTGCTCCTAAAAACCCCTCCATACCCTACTGCCACCATCACCAGGTACTTTTAGTCTGGTAGACAGAGGCTTACATTATTTCAATTTGATATGTTGAATCCCCATTATAAGACAATGATGAGCCAGTGAAACTATCTATGGCTTTCAGGGAAGTCTTCCAACAGGAGCAGAAGCTTTGGTGAAGGTCTGCAAAAGCAAGCCAAGTTTCAATTATGTGTTCCAGGCAAAGGATGTTGGTAGGCAGGTTATGGAAGCACGAAGCAATTTGCAGTATACAAGAGTGCTCAGCAGTTGAGGGTTAATAATAAATGAAGCATGGGGCATGAAGTAGCCAGAGAATTAGTAATAAAATTGTAGCTTAAATTGTATGTGTGCTTGTCATATGACAGGCTCTGTGGTAAGAACTATACTTATAGACAGATAATTTAATTTTAAAACATTCATTTTACAGATAAGGAAACTAAGGCTCAGAAATGTTTAGTAACTCAACAGAGTAACTCAACAGTTCCCACAGCTAATAATTGGCAGGGCTGACATTTGAACCTATGTGATTCCAAACTCTTAGCTAAAGCCACACTGCTCTTCTAGGTAAGAAGCAGATCTGGAGAACCTTGTACTTCATCTAATAAATAGCAAGGGTCATAAAACTTTTTTTGTTTTATTTTTTAAGTATTTTTTTAAATATCTTTATTGATTTCAGAGAGAGGAAAGGAGAGGGAGAGAGAGAGATAGAAACATCAATGATGAGAGAGTCATTTATCAAGCCCACAACCTGGGCATGTGCCCTGACAGGGAATCAAACCCCTGTCACTTGGATCCCAGGTCGACACTCAACCACTGAGCCATGCCCGGCTGGGCAAGGGTCATAAAATGTTTTAAAATATATATATCATAAATAGTTCAGACATTGTGAACCAGGTGGTCTCTGTTGCAACTACTCAGTTCTGTTGTAGTGAGAAAGCACCTAGACAGTACATAAATGAATGAGCATGGCTGCCTTCCAGTAAAACTTTATTTACAGAAACAGACATCATGATGAATTTGATCCATGGTCCATAATTTGCCAACTTCTGATGAATGGGAAACAATTAAAGGGTTTTAAGCAGAGAATGGTTGTGACTGGTTTTGAAAGCCACTGCTCTAACAGTCTGGTCCATGCCAGAAACATCCTCAGGTTATCTCAGTCTAGATATGGCTGCTTCTCACAAGAGTTAGCAACTGAGACTTTTCCTCCTTATACTTTCTCTTCTAATTCATTTTATCCCTTTATTTCACAAATATTCATTGAAGTCATATCATGACCCGGGCACTGTTTAGGCACTAGGGATATAAGAACAAACAAAAATAAAGTTAATTCTGTTTTAATGCTTACATTCTAGTGGGAGGAACACACACACACACACACACACACACACACACACACAAGTAAATAGATACAATATGTTAGTGTAGGGGTTCAAACTGAGTCACTGCAAGATATGGCTCTGTAGTATGCAAATTGTTTTGAGCTAAAGGCAAACAAGACCTTGTGGGGTCAAGAGAAATGTCTGCCTCCCTAACTACATAGAAGAATTTGAAGTAAGGGTCTTGCCCATAATAAGAGATTATCAAAGCTAACATTTTTTGACCTATCTATAGGTTAGGGCAAACTTCTAATGACTGAACATCTGCTCTTCTTATTGTCCTACAATGATTTTCCTCCCCCTAAAGCCCCAGGGTGACCCTTAGTTCAGAATGTCATATATACCTCATTTTCCCTTTCTGTGGAACCTTTCATCTATGTGAAGCCTCTGACTCTCTCATGTGTGCGGGGTTCCCATACATATGTACATAATTAAATCTGGTCTTTTCTCTTGCTAATGTATCTCATGCGTGTTTGATTATTAGACCAGATGAAAGAACCTTGAAGGTAGAGAAAAATTTCTTCCTCTTTCACATTAGGTTATGATAAATGCTATGGAGAAAAGCAAGTCAGCAATGAGCAGCACCATGAGGGCCAACTTTATATGAAATAATTAGGAAAATCACTCTGATAATGGGACATTTGAACAAAGATTTGAAGGAAATGAGAGAATGAGTCATATTGATATATGGAGAAATAGCAAGTTTAAAACCCAGTAGAAGTAGTATACCTGGATCATTTAAGAAAGAGTAAAGATGTTAATGTGGCTGGAGTTGAGTGAAGATGAAGGATGTGTGATAGGAAATGGGGTGAGACCGGTAGTTAAGGGTTAGAGCACAATAAGGAGGTCAAATGAGGGCTATTTAAAGAGTTTGTGTGTGTGAGTTTTTTAATGTATGAGTTTCAAGATGGGCAAATTGAGACTGGGCAAAGTTTGTAATATAATAGCTCAGTATTGGTAGACACAGGGTCTTGAAGCAAACCTTGGTAAGTATACTGTTGTTTTTTAGTAAATGAATTGTTTTACAGAAGAGCAGACTGTTGTCTCAGATTAATTGACTTGCAGAAATTTCCTGAGACAAACAGTAAAGCCATTTATTGGTTTATAGTCCTATCTTTCCTGGGCAAGTTTTTCCTGGAAAAAATAACTAGGTCATGTTGACAAAGGTGATCTCAGTTCTTAGTCCCAATTGCTATGTCATGCCAAGGCAGATATGTCTCACATTTTTAAAAACATATTGCATCATGTAATACATGTTACATTTCAAAGTGCAATAAAAGGACCTCAATGTTAATATTATACTGAGAACCTATGTATCACCATAGTTAGCCTTCACAACAACACTACTTTCCAAAATTACAGATGAGAAAACTGAGCCTCAGACAGTTAACATGACCAAGGGCACGTAACTAGAAAATGACAGACAGGATTAAAATCCCGGTCTTTTTCCCCCTCCAAAATCTGTATGCTGCAACACTGCAAAAACATTACCTCTTATAAAATGAAGGGGAGCAGAATATGCGTTCCCAAACCAGGAACAGAATATGCATTCCCAAACTATGCCTCTTTGGCATAAGGATTATTTTGAGCTGATTATTTTCAAGAAAGAGCAAGCACGGGAGAAGCTCTGAAAACTGAGTAGAAGGTACCATTTTGTAAAGAACATTTATATTTATGAAGGAAATTTCCATTTTTAAGGATTTCTTCCTCTCTGTATGAGGAAGAGGGGGATGACTTAATCTCTAGAAATACTTACAAATGGAGGAGACAACAACTTAAATCTGCATAACAATCTTATTCTTGCTTACTGTGCTTTGCCTGATAACTTCCCATAACTGACCCACCTCCAACAACTTCTTTTGTCTTTAGCTGAAGAAGGTATTTAAGGTGATGGTTTGGGTCATTTCAAGTATACAGGTGGTATACATGTTATTAAATTTCCCCTTTTTCCTTCCTGTTAATCACTCTTTTATTACCTGGGGGGAGGGTTCTTAGACAAGAACCTAGAAGGGTAGAGGTAAAATTATTTTTCCTCCTCTACTCCAATAATAGGAAGAAGTTGGATGCTGGACAACTGTGAAACACTGTCCACTAAATCGTGTCTTAGCAATCCATAGTGGCTGAGAACATGGGCATTCGAGTCTACAGAATGAGATCAAATATTGGATACAGCATCTGTCAACCTTGTGGTCTGACTTTTCTTTTTTTTAAAAAAATATATCTTTATTGATTTCAGAGAGAGGAAAGGATGGGGGAGAGAGAGAAATAGAAACATCAATGAGGAGAGAGTCATTGATCGGCTGCCCAGCCCACAACCCGGGCATGTGCCCTGACCGGGAATCAAACTCCGATCTCCTGGATCCTAGGTTGATGCTCAACCGCTGAGCCACAACTGGATGGGCTGACTTTTCTTAATGAAAGTTACACCTAAGAATTATGCTTTAATATCCCCAAATAATCATTGGATTTAATGCATTAATTTCTCTCTTATGTACCTAGAATGAAGCTAGCTATGTGTGGGTAACAATTGTACCTTGCTCATAGTTTTAAAAGACAATTAAGAAGCTAAGACATATAAAGCACTTAAACAGCACAAAACACAATAACAAATGTCATTGTTACCAATGTCACATTCATATTTGTATTTTCCACTTTTTCCTGTAATAATAGGTGCTCAGTAAATAGTTCAGGAATGAACAGATGTATGCATATATCAAAATGAACAGTAGTGGTGTGTAGAATAAATTAGAACAGAAGGGAAGCATAAAGACTATTTGGAACCTGCTGGAATAATAACACAAAAAATAACTAAAGAGATTTTGAATCATGGAGATGGCAGTGAAAATAGTAGGGACATAGGTTTCTGAAATGTTGCAGAGATGGTTCCACAGGACTTGGAATCTGACAGGGTAGGTGGAGTCGAGATAAATCAGAGTTGTAAACTTGGGTAACTGAATGAATGCTGGTGCCACTCATAGAATGGGGATAAACTTCTAGGGAGAGACAATGAGCTGAATTTGGGATATTTGAGTAATTAATCTTATAAGGAATCTGAAAGAGTGGATGTCATTCAAGAAGATCTCTTATAAAATCCCAAAAATCTTCCAATCAAGATTGCATTCAAAGCATTTTAATTGTTTGCGGGTAATTGTTTAATTGTTTATCGTGCGCTCTACTACCAGTCAACGTAAAATGTATAAATAGGTTTCCCGCATACAATGTGTTAAGAAGAGTGGCATATTTGGTGAATTGGTTGAATGGTTGCAAGTCACAGAAACAATTGTAACTACTTTAGGGAGAAGAAGAAGCAGGGTACAGGAATTTATTTTTGTAATATAGAGGAATACTATAGAATTTATTGGGAAGAATAAAGCAGAGCCAAAGAAAGTGATTATAGGTAAGGAGGAAAGCCATCAGGTACCTAGAAAGGACTATGTCTCTGGGTCTTCTTTCTTGGGTTGGCTTCCTTATTCTCTATCTGAAGACCAGCCTTTTTTGCTGTTCAGGCCACATGCTGGGAGATAGCCTTGCCACCTGCAGCAGATGTCTGTGTTCTGCCCATGTCCTCTCCAATCCTGTTTTGTGCTTTCTGTGGAGCCCTTAACTTTGGTATACTTTCCTTTCCAACAGTTAACACCTGCAATTCTATTTAAAAAACTGCCAAGGAGAACAAGGAATCATGTGTGTTGGATGTAGCAGAAATGGAAGTGCCTGGGAATTTACATTCCCCCACTCCTAGGGTAGCCCTTAGTCAATAATAGTGGCTAAAGGTATTTGAATGTCCTGTTTCCTTGCCTTTAATCAGGAAAACTCCAAGGCATAAGTTGTATTTCAGGGTTCTGTTGCAAGATAAGACTGAGTTCACCCTACCTTCTACAGGAATTTTCCTTACTCCCTTTTCCTACCCTATTTCCACCAGTCTTTACTGTTTTTTCCTGTGAGCACTTACTTAATGGTTTGTTTACAGATGTATCCTCATCTCAGAATCTACTTAGGGGAACTCAACTCTTCTGGATTGAATTCTGTCCCCCAAAAAATATATGTTGGAAATAATGTCATTGCAGATGTAATTAGTTAAGATGAGGTCTTTATGGCGGACCCTAATTCAATATGACTGATGGCCTTATAAAAAAGGGAAACTTAGACATAGACAGACATGCATGGGAGAAAGACACAAAGGGAGAAAATGACCATGTGATTGTAGTGATGCATCTATAAGTCAAAGAATGTCAAAGATTGCCAGCAAACACCAGAAGCTAGAAGAGGCAAGGAAGGATTTTTTGCTAGAGCCATCAAAAGAGAATATGGTCTTGATTTCAGACGTCTAGCCTCCAGATTATGAGAAAATATATGTATGTTGTTTTAAGCTACTCAGTTTTTGGTATTTTGTTGTTGCAACCCTGGGAAACCAACATACTAATCAATAACAATTCTGCTCTCAAGTTTTTACATCTCTTCTTTTTAAGAGATAAGCATAGACTGACATGGTATTCTCTTAGCTCCTATGCCAAATTCTCAGGGTACAGATTCTGATTGGATCACCCAGGTCCCTCAACTATATCTAAGGGATGGAGTAACATTGGACAAGCATTAATGTTGCCATTGAGATGAAATAGTCCACATAGAAAAGAGGAGCATTATTTGTCCCCTTAAATGGAGAGATATCCCCAAAGTGGCTACTACAAAGAGATTTCTTAGAATAGAATTTTCTAGTCTTTTGTTCATTCCTAATGCCAAGCTGACATGTATCCAAAATAACTGATGAAGGAGTTTGGTTACATTTTCAAGTTCAGAAAATGTTCCAATTTTATAAGGTTTCCAAAACATGAGATTTGAAAAGGGCTCAAAGTTGATTAGTGTTGCCATTTTTATTTCTTGTTTTTGGTTTCTCAATGGCAACAATGAATGCTAAGGAATAACATTAATTCAAAACGAACAACAAATCTTGTTGTGCAGTGAAACATGAAGTTAATATATATCAAATGTTGTTTCACAGAGTTTGAAACATAATATAAATAAATCTTACCAGTATATCTATGAATTTACTTGGCAGAACAGTATTTTATCTTTTAGGAAAACTCTAAAAGGGAGAAGAAAGCATAAAGTTAGGGGAAGTATTTTTTTCTTCTTCTTATGACTCAAACTGGAAACAGAACATTTTGCACCATCTTAGCAGGAGCCAATTTTAACCTGATTCAAAATTTATTGTTTTTAAGAAGTTACTAATATATATATGTTTATTTATTTAATCCTCCCCAAGGGCTTAGAGAGAGAAAGGGAGAGAGAAACATCGATGTGAGAGAGAAACATCAATTGGTTGCCTTCTGCATGTGCCCCTGCTGGGAATCAAACCCACAGTCCAGGTATGTGCAGTGACTGGGAATCAAACAGACAACCTTTCGGTACATGGGACAATGCTCAACCAACTGAGCTACCAGCTGGGCTATATATGTATTTATTAATGGACAGGCATGGAGTCTCATTTTTCTTCTACTTCCTCTACTAATTTAGTTATGAAATGTGCTTATCAGCAACTATGAACATATGTGCAATGAGATGAAATGTAATTTGCTTATTTCAATATCCATCAAACTTTTTAAAAAATAATATTTATATTATATTTTAGGGTGGAGGAATTTTAAAGAAGGAGTCCTGACTACTTGAAGTTTCCTCTTGAATAGGGTACTGACTTTCTAATACATTGACTAAACTCTTTACTATCACCATCAGTTAGTTATTCAGTAGCAAACCCTGCAATGAGGATTCTGATGCAAGTGTTCTATGAAGGATGGGTTGGTTCTTAAAGGCAAAAAAGGAGGAAACCTGGCTAGGAACATAAGAAAACTGCAAGGGTGTAACTTTGGGCCATGTACCGACCTCAAACTGATCCTGAATAAGTTACAGCTCAGAGTTTGTGCTGTTTTCAGGCCAATAGCTGGGCTTTCTTACTCCTGCACAATCTTTGGAGAAGTGTCACCCAATCCTTTGGTCTAAATGTTTGTATTAACAAAAAATTCATATGTGGAAAACCTAATCGCCAAGGTGTTGGTGTTAGAAAGTCTTTAAGAGGTGTGCCAAAAAACCCCACCATGGTGGAGACTTAATGAATTAAATTAATGCCTTTATAAAAGAGACCCCACAAAACTCTCTTGCCCCCTCTGCCATATGAAGGTACAAGAAGTCTGCAACCCAGAAGAAAGCCCTCACCTGATCATGCTGACACCCTGATCTCAGACTTCCAACTTCCAAAACTATGAGAAAAAATTTCTGTTGTTTATGTCACCCAGTCTGTGGTATTTTGGTATCTTATGATAACAACCTGAACAGGCTTAAAATGAGGGTTGAGGACATGAGAACTCCCAGGCACTTTCAGCTTTCTACTGTTGTGATGAAAGACCCAGTAGCCCAAGGGCAAACCTCCAAAGACAATTTCAGATGTGTGCTTGTTAGAAGCAAAAAACACACAGAAACTAGAAAAATGGTATTTGGAAATCGCACAAGAAAAAACACACACAAAGATTTTGGGAGGTGATGGGTATATTTTAGAACCTTGATTTTGGTGATGGTATCACACACAGATGTATGCACATATCCAAATTCATCAAACTGAATACATTAAACGTGCATTTTTTGGTATATCAATTATACCTCAATGAAGCTTAAAAAAAAGAAAGGGATCAGGTTGTATCCGTGATTAGTTCTTTATGCCAGGTAGATTTTAATTGATCTCATTTGGATAGAAAGTACAGCTTTTTAGTTAAGCTTCTCCTCAAGCTTAGATGACCCACTTTAGCTTTCTGCACAGCAGCTCCATGCCGAACCCAGACTCTTCAGTCTAGACTTCAGTGTCAGCCTGGACATCAGTGTCCTTAGTCCCCATTCTTTTTTCTTCTTAAATTTAAAATCTGGTTTGCTTGTGACATAGACTTCGTTGACAGAAAAACTATATCTTTTACAATACTGCAAACTTGAAGTTGCTGAAATCATTGTTTTAGACAACATAATGTTTTAAACATCAGGAAAAAGGAAAAAAATTTAGTCTATTTATTAAGACTTTCACTATGTATTCAGAAATTCCAATTAATAACACCATATTTATACATGTCTCCTTGTAGTGACCATATTATGTTGACTCATTCCTGACAAAATTTGAAGTAGAAATATAAGATTATTTTTTCACAACAACCTTTACTTTGGCTACTGCAATTGATATAAATAATTCAGACAGGCTACAAATACTGTAACTGATCACTGCAGATAGAATTGCCGTAACTTGGCAAGACAAGCCCAAGCTTTGTCCTCAGATCCTCCCTCTCTCTCTCTCTCTCATCTATCTCTATATCTCTATCATCTTTATCTCTATCTCTATCTCTATCATCTCTATCTCTATCTCTATCTCTATCTCTATCTCTATCTCTATCTCTATCTCTCTATCTCTATCATCTCTATCTCATCTCTGTCTCTATCTCTATATCTCTATCATCATCTCTGAAGAATTTGTGCTTGCTTGGGCCTGTTTAGAATCCTGAGGAGACAGAGAAATCTACTTATGTGAGAAGTTGATTCGCCTCTTGGAAAAGACTTTCCATGGGAAAGAAGTGTCATGTGGGCAGAGTTTGGTCATGGTGGCCAGCATCTCAGGGAAAAGAGAAATTCTAAAAAAGCAGAGTCAGTTACCTCAATCCTGACTCACTCACTCATCCAGTCCAGCTCCAATGAACTTGTGACTAAATTCTAGTGTAAGAAAGCTTTAAGAAAAGAACAAATGAAGAGTTAACATGTGATGACACTGGTGTGATAATATATGAGGCATGTTAGCTCCAGGACTTTTATTGGTGATGGCAAATGGCATGGCATTTCTAGCTCATTTCTTCCATACATCCTAGAAGCACATTCTTTCTGTTACAGTTTATAACCTGATTATCTAAAAGGATATCTTTCAACCTAAAAGATAAAATATGTTGTGTTCACAAAATACCCTCCAAATCACAATCCATGATCAAGGGCCTTGAGGCAGAAGAACACCTCAGAAGAGCATCATTAGAGCAGAGCTCAGTGATATTTAAAATGATGGTCAAGCATGGATACTTCTGCACAGACTGTGTGAATATCAGTGGCAATGGAAGCACCAGATCTGTTGGTGGGCAAGTACCACTAGTTACCACCTTGGGAATTGGCAGTGAAGAGAGAAATCATTATCTAATTTAACTATTTGAAAGAAAAATGCAGGGAGATGAAATTAAAGGTATATAAAAGAGTTTAGCCTTCCACCATATGAAGATGCAACATGAAAACAACCATCTCTGAACTAAGAAGTGAGCCTTCACCAGATACTAAATCTGCTGCTGTCTTGATCTTCAACTTCATAGCTTCCAGGAATGAAGGAAAAGTAAGGAAAATAGATAAAATTTCTTCTTTTTTATTTTAAAGCTACAATTTTTTTTGTAGTAATGCCTTAGAGGAATCGTAGAAGGCTTTATACATCAGGGTTTTATCATCATTTAATTCAAAATATTTTCTCATTTTAATAATAATTTCTTTATTTAGATGTGTCTAATAAATTGCATGTTTGCATTATTCTTATTCTGTTTTATAATCTGTCTTTTAATTGAATAATTTAATCCATTTATGTTTATTATAATTATTGATATACTTGGATTTTCTTATTTTGTGCTATTAATTCAAACATTCTGGCTTTCTTTGGATTGATCCATTTTTTAAAATTTCAATAAGTTTACAAGTTATGCTTTATGTTTCTCTTCTTTATTGTTTGTATTAAAAATCTCACATGCACACTTAAGATAAAGTCTGAAGGTAATCAATAAATTTATCTTCCTTCCAAACTACACACTTTAACTCCATTTACACTTCTTTCTTGATTTACATGTTATTACTTTCTTGTCTTTTAATTCTACCTTTTTAAAAAATTTCAATTGATCTTACTGTTATTGTCTTATACAGTCAATGTTTATTCATATTTACCTACTTTATTTGTTCTTTATACTTCAGACCATCCATTTGGAAAACATTTTCCTCACCCTGAAGTATAGCTTTTAGAATTTCTTTAGAGAGAGGTTATTAGTGGCTAATTCTCTTTTAGTCTTAAGGAATTTCTTTACATTTCCCATGCTCTAAAATAGATTTTTACTTGATATAAACTACTAAGGTGGTAATTATTTTATTATTACATTGGAAATATAATTTCTCCATTTCTGGCTTATGGAAATCTGCTTTTAAGAACTTACTAGCAGAATAATTGTCATTTCTTTGAATATATTCCCTTCCCATCAAATATTCTTCTCATTCCAGCTGCTTTTAAGATTCTTGTCTTTGGCGTTTTATAGGTTTACAGTGCTTTAAATGTAAATTTCTTTTTATGCATAGTATTTGTAATTTGTTGGAATTCTTCTGTGAATTTTTTACTTTAAATAATTCTGGAAAACTAACAGCCATTTTTTCTTTAGATATAAACTCTGCCTTATTCATTATCTCTCCTCTATTTCTTAGATATATATTTTTTAATATATCTTTATTGATTTCAGAGAGAGGAAAGGAGAAGGAAAGAGAGAGATAGAAACATCAATGATGAGAGAGTCATTGATTGAGCCCACAACCCAGGCATGTGCCCTGACCGGGGAATTGAACCCCAATCACCTGGATCCTAGGTCGACGCTCAACTGCTGAGCCACACCCGACCGGGCAATTTCTTAGATCTTGATTAGAAATCTTTTGAGTGGACATCAGAGAAATGGCAGTGTGAAAGGTCCTCTTGGTCTTTCCTCTTGATGCTTCACAAATTTGAAAGCTATAATTCAACAAAGAACTTGCTGCTCAATACACAAAGATGTCTGAGAGATCCACACATTGAAACATCTGAGCATGGGCACTTGGGAGCAAACTGGGGAGGTGGGAAGGGAGAAGAGCTGAGACGGTGTCAGGAACACAGTCTGGAGCTCATTGTGGGTCTCAGCCTAGAGAGCAGAAGAATCAGGTTGGCACTGGTATTCTCTTCAGCTGGGAGGGGCAGTGAGATACAGTGAGCATTCTTGTAGGAGTGGTCAGTATGCACTGTGGCTGTACCCAATGACCTGGGGTCAGAGATACAGCCATGAGTGTCTAGCAATCACCATTCCAGACAGAGAAACAAAGCCTCAAAGCCTGCCTGCCTTCTTTCACCCTTCTAGGGCTCACCTCCCTTCACACTCCCAGAGCAAACAGTCGGCCCCAGAAGAAGCTGTAGCAGTGAATATCAGGTTGAAGAGCACATTATCTACAAACCTGAGAAATGGTACTACAGAAACATGTTTTCTCTGAGTGATAAGGGTACCTTGGGACTAATCCCAGTGTCTTGTGGATATATAGAGGGGAGGCTGTGAGTTTTGCTAGGGGAACAAAAGAACAAAGGCAGCGGCCAACATCCCCCTGCTCACCCAACTTCCACCTATCACAACTGAACTACAAGCAGCATCTGTCTGCAGGGAACAGCACTGAAATTTCATAGATTTGTAACCCCATTGCCCACCACATTCTCACATGGGGCTGATCTCCTGAGACCAAGGTGACCTGAACACAAAAGAGCCTCCTACCTTCTCAGGGAACAAAGGATATTTTCTACCACCTGCAAAGATCTGAAAAGCCAGAGAAATGCAAGAGAACAAAAAAAAAGGGGGGGGGAGGGGATTCACCACCACCTACTGGAAAACAATAGAAAGGCATTTTATCAATCTGTTAGAAAAGTGCCACTCATACATAGATGCCTAGACACAGAACGAATCCATCAAACACCACAAATAACCAAGGTAACAAGGCAGCTCAGAAAGAAAATTTTAAAAATCTTCAGAAAATAAGCTTAAAGACATGGAAATATGTGATTTAAATGACATAATTGAAGATTGAATCTCTGAAGAAAATCAATGAGATGCAAGAAAACACAGATAGGCAATTTAATGAACTCAAGAACCAAAACAATGAACACAAAGAGCACTTTACCAAAAAGATTGAAACTTAAAAAAAGTGAATAGAAATTCTGGTGATGAAGAACTCAATAAAAAAGATAACCAGTGAATTGGTGAGCTTAGGAAATAGAATTGACCAGATTGAGGAAATAATTAGTAATATCAAAAATATAAATCTAGAAATGATGCAGAGGGAAGAAGAGAGAGGAGAGACTTGAGTGTAAAAAGAAAGAACTCTATAAGAACTTTCTGACTCTATTATAAAGATCAATAAGTATAAGCATAATAAGCATGCCAGAAGAAAGAGAGAGGGAGAAAGGAACAGAGAGCTTATTCAAGCAAGTAGTTGATGGGAACTTTCCAAACCTATAGAAAGAGCTAGATCCTTGAATTCAAGAAGCAAACAGAACACCTAATTACCTCAATCCCCAAAGGCCATCTCCAAAGTACAAACTGTCAAAATTTTACAACAAAGAATCCTCAAGGCAGTGCCAGGGAAAAGAAAACTGTAACCTATAGGGAAAATTCCTTTAGATTATCATCAGATTTCTCATCAGAAACCCTACAAGCTAGGAGAGAGTGGAATCAAATATTCAACCTAATGAAAGAGAAAACTTACCAGCCAAGGATAATATATTAACCAAAGTTATCTTTTAGATATGAAGGAGAAATAAAGAATTTTCCAGACATACAGAAGCTGAGGAAATTTACAACCAGAAGACCTCCATTGTAGGAAATAATCAAGGGGGTTATTATACCTGAAACAAAGAACAAAAGATTTTTAAAAACTATGTGTAAGAGCACCAATAGGCAGACAGAAGCAGGATATTACAATTTTTTAGAATAGGGTACTATAAATTTAAATATTACATAGAGGTTAAAGAAAGTACTAACACTAAAAAAAGGAGACAATAGCTACTGCAATTCAGAAATGAACTCATTGTAAATAGAAATAATTTATGATGACAGAAAAATAAAAAGGGAAGTGATGAAAGTCTGAATTTGCAAAGAAGGATTGAGATTAGATGCATTCGGAAGAAAAAGGACTACTGTATATATGGAACTTTCTTTTTCATAAACCTAATGGTAACCACACATGCAAAACCCCAAACTGAGACGCATAACTTAAACAAAGAGGAAACATAGGAAAAAATTATAGACTATAACCAAACAAAAACAAGACAGAAACAAAAGAAAAAAGAACCAATGGAGGCACAGAGCTACCAGAATAAAAAGATAAAATTGGTATAGGAAATTCTCATGTACCAATAATTACCCTAAATGTAAATGGACTAAATTCACCTATAAAAGGCACAGAGTAACAGATCAAGAAACCAAAACCCAACATATGCTGCCTTCAGGAGACACATCTAAACTGCAAAGACTGATATAGACTTAAAATGAAAGGGTGGAAAATTATTCTCCAAGCACATAATATCCACAGAAACCCAAGTGTAGCCATACTTATATCTGACAAAATAGATTTTAAAATAAAAATAACAAGAGACAAAAATGGACACTTTATAATGATAAAGGGGACACTACATTAAGAGACATAATACTTCTTAATATATATGCACCCAATCAGCAACTACTAACAGAACTAAAGGGAGAAATGAATCAAAACACAATCATAGTTGGGGACCCTAATACTCCATTGACAACTCTAGACAGATCAGCCAAACAGAAAATCAATAAAGAAACATTGGCCTTAATTGAAATGCTAGACCAAATGGAAATAGTCGACATTTACAGAGCCTTTCATTCCTAACATCAGGTTATACATTCTTCTCCAGTGCCCATGGAACATTCTCAAGGATAGACCATATGTTGGGTCACAGAACTAGTGTCAACAAATTCAAGAAGACTGAAATCATACCAAGCATATTCTATGAACACAATGCAAAAAGGAAGCCAAATAACCCCACAAGTATGTGGATATTAGACAATATAGTACTGAAAAATGACTGGGTCAAAGAAGAAATAAAAGGTGAGATCAAATTATATAGAGAGACAAGTGAGAATGACAATACAACATATCAAAACTTCTGGGATGCAGCAAAAACAGTAATAAGAGGGAAGCTTATATCATTACAGGCCTATCTCAAGAAACAAGAAAAATCCCAAATAAACAACCTAATATTACATCTTAAAGAACTAGAAAGAGAAAAACAAAAGCAGCTCAAAGTCAGCAGAAGAAAGGAAATAATAAAAATTAGAGCAGAATTAAATGAAACAGAGAACAAAATGACTATACAAAGAATTAATGTAACAAAGTGCTGGTTCTTTGAAAAGATTAATGAAATTAACAAACCAACCCCTGGCTAGACTCACTAAGTAAAAAAGTGAAAAGATTCAAATAAGCAGAATCAAAAATTAAAGAGAAGAAGCTACCACAGACAACACAGAAATACAAAAGATCATATAAGAATACCTCAATTTAATGGACTTCGAATTTAATGGACAAAATTTCTGGTCCATATGTCATATGCAACAATTAACACCCTGCTAATTTTAAAATGCTTTTAACCAAGATTTGCTTATAATTAAGCTAACAGGTTGTTGTTTTTTGTTATTAATTCAGTTATTTTTAACAAATTTTAGCAAATAAGCCATATGTTGGAAAAAACAGTTTCGTAATTTCACTGACATAAATAAATATTACATATCTACAACTATAGTTTTCATATTGAAGTCCAAACGTCACTGCTAGTAAAAAATGTTGGGCAAATGATTAGCATGTGATCACACAGCATGGCACTTGGTATTGGTTCTTTTGTTGGGTAGCATGACTTTCTGCAACAGTTTCAGTTAGTGCACTCCGATGTTCAGATGCGAGCTAAGCCACACCCCAGCCATATGCATTTGTTTACTCTCCATGACTGGCGAATGCACGTATTTAATAAACCTATTCAGTATAAATTTTAAATTACTGTAATACTTATAGAAAACTTTTCTGTGAAATTAAACTTTTTGTACATACTTAATTTTAATTTTACAAACATGTCTACATAAGTAAAAACAGTTAAACTAACTAATTTGTCAATTTTTTAACACATGCATTTGGAAAACCTACTTTATTATATAATGGATTTTGGGTTTTAATGGACACTTTATTGCCCTAATTAGTCCATTATATAGAGGTTTTACTGCCACCAAATTCAATATCTAGAAGAAATGGATAAGTTCCTAGAAATATATAACCTTCCTAAACTGAATCACAAAGAATTGAAAAATCTAAATAGACCTATCAATAGTGTGAAAATGTTAAATCTACCACACATTCAAGTTTTGATACCTATCCTTCTCAAACTTCCAAAAAATTAAAGAACAGTCAATGATTCCTAACACATTTTATGAGGCCAACATTACCCTGATATCAAAACCTGGTAAAGAACACACACACTACAGATTGATATCTCTGATGAATACAGATGCAAAAATTCTAAACAAAATACTAGTAAATTGAATACAATGATATGTTAAAAAGATAACACATCACAGGTGAGGTTCATTCCAGAAGCACCAGGATGGTTCAACATACGCAAATCAATCAATGTAATACACCACATTAACAAAACAAAGGGAAAAATGATATAACTTATCAATACATGCAGGAAAAGCATTAGGTAAGATATAATATCCACTTATGATGAAAACGCTCAATAAAATAGGTATAGAAGGAAAGTACCTTAACATAATGAAGACCATATGTGACAAACCTTTAGCTAATGTCGTACTCAATGGTGAAAAACTGAAAGCTTTTCCTCTACAGTCTGGAACAAGATAAGGATGCCCAACCTCACCACTATTATTTAACATAGTTCTGGAAGTCCTAGCCAGATCAATCAGGCAAGAAAGAAGTAAAAGGCATCAAAATTGGGAATGAAAAAGTAAAAATATCACTTTTTGCAGATGACCTGATTCTGTATATAGAAAACTCTGAAGATTCAACAGAAAAACTATTAGAAACAATAAACAAATACAGTAAAGTTGCAGGATACAAAATCACTGTATAAAAATCCACTGCTTTCTTGTATGCTAATAATGAAATTTCAGAAAAAGAAATGAAAAAAATCCCTTCTGCAATTGCAACAAAAAGAATAAAACACCTAGGAATAAACTTAACAAAGGATGTGGAGGACCTACATATTGAAAACTACAAAGCATTATTAAATGAGATTGAAAAAGACAAAGAAATGGAAAGTTATTCTGTGTTCATGGATTGGAAGAATCAACATAGTTAAAATTGTCATATTACCCAAAACAATGTACAGAGTTAATGCAATTCCCATCAAAATCCCAATTATATTGTATTTTATTTTTAAAAATATATATTTTTATTGATTTCAGAGAGAGAGGAATAAAGAAAGAGAGAGATAGAAACATCAATGATGAGAGAATCATGGATTGGCTGCCTCCTATACGCCCCCTCCTGGGGATCGAGCCCAAAACCTGAGCATGTGCCCCGACCAGGAATCAAGCCTTGATCTCCTGGATCATAGGTCGACACTCAACCCCTGAGCCACACTGGCTGGGCCCAATGACATTTTAAAAGAATTTGCATGGAACCACAAAAGACCCCTCATAGCCAAAGCAATCCTCAGAAAAGAAAAAGCCGAAGTTATCACACTCCCTGACTTCAAATTATACTGCAAAGTAACAATAATCAAAACATCATGGTATTGGCAAAAAAACAGTCACACAGACCAATGGAACAGATTTGAAAGCCCAGAAATAAACCCACATATATATGGGCAAATAAGTTTTGACAAAGGAACCAAAAGCATAAAATGGGGAAAAGAAAGCCTAAGTAAATGTTGTTGGGAAAATTGAAATGCCACATGCAAAAGAATAACACTAGACTGCTGGACTGCTGTATGTTCCCACATACAAATATTAACTTAAAATGGATCAAATACCTAAATATAAGACCTGAAATAATAAATTACATAGAAGAAAACATAGGTACTATACTTATGAAACTTGATCTTAGAGAGAATTTTATTAATTTGACCCCAAAGGCAAGGGAAGTAAAGGCAAAAATAAATGAATGGGGCTATATCAAACTAAAAAGCTTCTACACAGCAAAAGAAACTGCCAACAAAACAAAAAGGCAACATCTGTAATACTTTCAACAATAAACATAAACATAAATTTAAAAACACAACAACAACAATAAAAAAGGCAACCAACAGAATGGGAGAAGGTATTTGCAAACCACAACTCTGACAGGGGTTAACATCCAAAATATATAAAGAACTCATACAACTCAACACAAAAAACAAATAATCCAACTTCAAAATGGGCAGAGGACCTGAACCGACACTTTTCCCAAGAACACATACAAATGACCAACAGATATATGAAAAGATGCTCAACTTCACTAGCTATTAGGGAAATGCAAATCAAAGCTGTAATGAGATATCACCTCACACCTGTTAGAATGGCTATTATCAACAAGTGGTGGAGAAGTTGTGGAGAAAAAGGACACTCATTCACTGCTAGTGGAAATGTAAACTGGTACAACCACTATGGAAAACAGTGCGGAGGCTCCTCAAAAAATTAAGAATAGAGTTGCCATATGATCCAGCAACTATTCTTCTGTGTATCTACTTAAAATTTTAAAAACTTTTTTTTGCAAAGACATATGCACCCTATGTTCATTACAGCATTATTTACAGTGGCCAAGACATAGAAACAACCATAGTGTCCTTTGATAGATGACTGGATAAAGAAGATGTGATCCATATAAAAGGTGGGGCAAAAGTAGGTTTACAGTTGTAAGTATACAAAACACAGAGTTTATTCTTGTATTATTATTTATTAATTATTGTATCATTTTCCATATGAACCACTGTAAACCTACTTTTGCCCATGCTGTATACAATGGAATAATATTCAGCCATAAATAAAGATGAAATATTGCCATTTGTGACAATATAGATGGATATTGAGAATATCATGCTAAGCCAAATAAGTCAGACAGAAAAAAGTTAAGAACCATATGATTTCATTCATATGTGGGATATAAAAGTAAAAGCAGCAAATGAACAAACAAGAAAAACAAACAAACAAAAAATCATAGACAACAGTATGGTGGTTACCAGAGGGAAAAGGGGGATGAGGGATATTAAAGGAAAAAGGGGGTCAAACGTATGTTGGTGGAAGAAGATTGACTTTGGGTGGCAGACACACAATGCAATATATAGATCATGTTATCATAGAAATGTACACTTGAAGCTTATATAATGTTATTAACCAATGTCACCCCAGTAAATTTAATTAAAATATAAAATAAAATAAAATGAAAAAAACCTTGATAATTTATCCTTTATGTCACTAATATCTCCTTTTTATTTTTATTTCTTTTCTGTTTGTGTTTTACTTTGAAACATGTCCTTTGAATTATTCACCATTTCCCTAATTCTTTCTTCATTTATGTTTAATTCGCTAATAAATCCATCCATTTAGTTTTAAATTTCAATTATTACTTTTTAATTAAATATATAGCTACTTTGTATAAGTTTTTTGTACTCTGCAAATTATTTCAAATTTGTCTTTCATTAAACATCTTCTATAAGTATTTTTTAATTTGCTTTTGATAAGTCTAATATTTGAAGCCCAGGGAGGGAAGGCCCAACACTTTTCTGTCATCTGTTTTTTTCTACTAATTTTTACTCCTTGCAACTTGTTTGTGTGTCTTTGTGTGTTTGTGTGTGTGCGCTTTGCTATTACCTATTTATTTATTCATTTATTTACTTGAAGCTGCTCACTTTTGAGGAATTTAGTTACAAGAGCTCTTTGAAGTCTAGTATGAATATTATTCACACAGAAAAAAAAATTACATCTACTCCCACTTAATACTTGGGAACATTATCAGCCTTCAAACACTTTAATCTAAATTCTTGGCTTAAAGCTTTTTTGACCATCTATATGATGTAGGTTGCAAATCATAAAAGACCTGATGATTGTGGTTACAACTTTTCAGGGATGTTTTACATACTTCTTTTAGTGATAGTTCTTTTAGGAACAAGGGATTGGGACAGATTTACTTTACATTCATCTTGTATTAAATGTGTGATGGTATAGCTTTTTGAGACCAATAGCTTTTGGACTAGAGGTCTCATCATACTTTTACACTTGGGAAGATCCTGGGATTTATTTTCTCTCCCCAAGCCTTACCAGGACACAGTTTGCCAGATTTGGGTAATGACCTCATGGCAATGACAACTTCAGTACTATCATTCCTCTCTGTTTTTTTCTCACTTAGATTTGGCCTGACAATTACTACTTGACAGTTCATTAATACTTTTAAGAACTTTTGACTTTGTTAAGATTTTAAAATTGTTTTAGTGGGAAAATGAATCTTAATTCCTGAACTGGTATATTACCTCATACCTGTTTATACTTAGGCCCAGGTACCCTGAATTTTATTATGATGAGTATTTTTGAATATATTTCTAGATAAAGTATAATTTTGAAACTTTTTCCTCTTTCTATTGTTTGGGGGTAAGGTGAGAGAGTGTTTGGGCAATTAGCTAATGATCTGTTTGTTAATGGTAATAAAGTATTTTTACAACATTTGGACCACAGAAACAGTTCTGTTGATTATTCTCATGCTGATAAAATTTATTGAAATGAAATAATGAAATATTTCTTATTAGTGCTATATGTACTTTTCAATTTAAAATTTTAGAAATGGGTTTGATGAGTTCATGACATGCTATTCCAAAATACGAAACCTTGTCATATTTTAATGTTAAATATTAAGGTATTGATATATTGATAAATTAAGCTGAGTTTGAGAAAACAGCAGAAGCAGGAAGGTCACTCTGACCTTGCTCCTATCCTTCTCCCCTGACAGGTCTTAAAACCTTTATGTGATAGTATAGACACGGAAAATGAACATCCTTATTTCTGAAGAGAAATGGATGCCAAGAATAATCCAAATAAATAGGGCTTACTAAATTTCCCCCAGTTTACTATATTTACCTCACACTTCTTAACCTATCATATTCTTCCATCACTATCTACACTTCATGAAACCTAGCAAAAAAATACACAGGTAAAACAATTTCTTCTGGTCTTCATTTCCTTACAAAGGGTCCCCTATCATGTAAAAATTATATTAAATAAACTTGTATGCTTTTCTCTGGTTAGTGTCTCTTTGAGAATTTACAATTCAAACCCCCATGACCCTGAGAGACTTGAGGAAGACTTTTTACTCCTTATAAGTCATAAGCATTTTAAGGGCAGGGACTAGTTCTATTTTGATACTTGATTCTAATAGCAGCTACCACAGAGAATTTTTCAACAGATATTTTTTTGAATGAGTAAATCAATGAAATTGTTCAAGAATTCCATTATGCAATTTCTGTTACCTCTACCAGGTACCATTAAGGTTTTTCTTTTTTCTTTTTCCTTTTTTCTTTTTTCTTTTTCTTCTGTGGAGGTAAAACTAAAAAAATAAAATTTTCTCCTGTTTTCTAACATAATTTAAGAGTTATTTAGGGGATAGAGGGTGAGGGTAAGCAGTTAAAACACCTCAAGAGAGCTAGAGGTATTGTAGGTGTTTTTTTGAATTCTAATTAGCCAGGGAACTCCTGAAAGGAGATTTGGCTGCTGAAAGCAGGGTTGAGGTCTTCATCTCCCTTTGACTAGAAAAATATATGTGAAAAGCATATAATAAGTAGGGAAAGCATAATATTAGGAAATATGATAGTTCAATGTTTCTTTTGTGATGAGCCACAGAGACATATAATATCTTTACTATTTGTGCAAAATGCATTAATTAAGTCAATTAACAGCATTTTGCTTCCCTGTGGATATGTACAGGAATTAATCTGCCTGCCAGGAGACCCACATATTCACAGGGGGGACAACCTCTTTACATGAAAAAATTAAAGTAGAGAAAGTTAGAGAAGGAAAATATTTTTTGCTTGAGGGTGAATGCATGAGAGCAATGGGGGGGGGGTTATAGATATATGGACATGTTGATATATTAAGTTTTGTATTCTTTTGTATATATTTTCTTTTCCTTGACTGTCCTTTTCACACATCGTCATTGTTTTAAAAATTGCCCGGCCAGGTGTGGCTCAGCGGTTGAGCATCGACCTAAGATCCAGGAGATCGAGGTTCAAATCCCGGTCTGGGCACATACCCGGGTTGTGGGCTCGATCCCCAATGACTCTCTCATCATTGATGTTTCTGTCTGTCTCTCTCTCTCCTTCTCCTTTCCTCTCTCTGAAATCAATAAAGATGTATTTTTTAAAATATATATTAATTAATTAAATTAAAATAAATAAATATTATGTAGTTTATAAGAATGTATAAAAGTTATGTATCATGCTTTCTGCAAGATTCTAAGCATGTCAATTCAAAGATTTCTTTTAAATATATTTATAGGAGAACGAGGAACGCCTAGGTAATCTCTGTTCAATAGGATACAACAAAAGAACAAGCATACAAATTATAGAGAACCTCTGGTTAATATCTTTACCCTCCTGTTTGATGGACTGAGTCAGAAAAGCAAGGTAAAGAACTTCCCAGCAGGTATACCTCTCATTTAGATCTATCAAAAAGTAGACCTTGCCAGTGTGGCTCAGTGGTCAGAGCATTGGTTCCCAGAACGAAGGGTGGAGGGTTTGATTCCAGGTCAAGGGCACCTACCTGGGTTGTGGGTTCATTCTCCTCCCCCAGTTGGGGGTGCGTGCAGGAGGCAACCAATGGATGTGTCTCACATAGATGTTTCTCTCTCCTCTCAAACTCCCTTCCACTCTCTCTAAAATAAATCAATGGAAAAATATCTTCAGGTGAAGTTAAGAAAAAAAATCACCAGACATTTTATTACAGATGCAACTTATTCTCCAGATTTTTGAAATATATTATGCAAAACTATTCATTCTTGTACCAAGTTTGGTTCAGTTTTTCATGTCCAGATCTTACTTTGACACAAATATTCTTTAAAGATCTGGTTTTGGTAGAATAAGGTGTGTCTAATTTTTTGTGTGTGTTAAGCTTGTCAATTTAATTTTTTGCTTAGTCAAACTTATTTTATATTTAATACAGACCGTAAGAAAGGGAGATAGGCTCACTTGATACAATACAGACCTCTCAATGGACAGTGCTAGAAAATATATGTAGATATACTAACCCATGCATACACATATATTTACTTTTCTGTTTACATTTCTATGTATAATAAAGTATTACAAATGACCCTCTTTTTTTCCCATTGACCCCCTCCACCCCACACTGCCCCCCAGGCCTTCACTGAACTATTGTCTCTGTCCATGTGTTATGCAGATATGCACATAAATTCTTTGGTTAATCTCTTCCAGCTCCCTTAGACCATTAACTTTCTTGAGGATGGGTGCAGGGTAGAAGGGGTCAATGGGAGAAAAAGCGGACATCTGTAATACTTTCAACAATAAAGATAAATTTTAAAAATTAACTTTTAATTTAATTATTGATATATTGTTTTAATTTTGCCATTTTATGTTTTTGTTCTTTCTCTGTTTTCTTTTTTCAGAATTTGTGTGGGCTACTTGAATATGTTTTAAATTTCATTTATCTATTGAATTTTTGAGTGTATCTCTTCGTATAACTTATTTAGTGGTTGCTGTAGGTATCACATTTTATATATATATATATGATATGTATATCTTATCACAGTCTACTAATGTTGACATTTACTAGTGATGTGTTTTTTACCCTTATTTTTGCCTTTTTGCAAGTTATTTCTTTCTTTTTAATGTTCCAAGATTCTTTCTTTTATCACTTTATTTCTGTTTAGAAAACTTCCTTTACTTATTCTTTTAAGGTAGGTCTGCTGGTAACAAATTTTCTTAGTTTTCTTTCATCTGAGAATATCTTGTTTGATTCCCTCTTCACTCTGAAGGATATTTTCAGTATCTAAAGGATTCTGGCCTGACAATTATTTTCTTTCAAGACTAGAAAAGTGTTCTGCCGCTTCTTTCTGGCCTACATGTTCTATGATGAAAAATTTTCTGTAATTTGAATTTGGATGGTGTTTCTTTCTCACTGATTTCAAGATGTTTTCCTTTGTCCTCAGTTTTCAAGTTTGACTATGATATGCTTTTATGCAGATTTCTCTGGGTTTCATCCAGCTTCTTGAATTATCAGACATTATTTCTTTGAATACCTTTTAAACCTCACCTTGTTTCTTCTCTCTTTCTGGGATGAATGTTAGATCATTTGCTATAGTCACGCCTGTCCCTTAGGATCTCCTCACATTTTTTCAATTTTCTCTGTGTTGTTCGGACTGTTTAATTTCTATTGCTCTCTCTTGAAGTTCATCTTTCCTTTGTCCTTTTCATTTTGCTTTTGAGTTTACCCATTGAGTTTTTAAATTTTGGTTTTTGTATAATTTATATCTAAAATTTCTTTTTTGTTCTTTATATATTTTATTTCTTTTCTAAGACTTTCTATTTTTACTGATGTCTACTATTTTTTCATTTGTTCTGAGTGTGTTTGTGATGGCCCATTGAAATATTTTTATGATGGCTGCTTTATTATTCTTGTCAGATAATTTTAAAATCTATGTTATCTCAATGATACTATATGTTGGTTATCTTTCCTTGGTCAGTTTGCTATCTTGGTTCTTGGGATCACAAGTGATTTTCAATTGACACCTGAATATTTGGGTATTACATAATTCCAGATTTTAAAAAATCTTATGTTCTAGCAGGTCCCTTCTGACACTGCTCAGGTGAATGAAGGAAAGTGCCATATTGATACTTTAAGGTTTTCTACTCAGCCTCTGTTCACACCTGGGAAGAAGTGTTCCAGCTTTCCATTTTGGATTCTCTGACACCACTATGGCTAGTAGTGAAAGGGGCACCCAATTACTGCTCACCACATGACCTCTACTGACAAACACCATGAGGAAAATGCCTTGCTACCACTAACTAATGGTAAAAATTATGACTCTCTACAGGGCCTCCTCTGACACCATGACAGTCCCAGTGGAGGGAATGTCAAGTCACTTTCAGGTGGGGGTAGAGATGCAGGTTTTTCACATGGCATTCAATGACACTGCAGGAAGTGGTGGCCTCATTACCACTGAATGGTTATGAAAATTCTGATTCTCTACTAGGCCTCCTCTGACACCACCCCAAGAAGAAGAGGTAAGGATGTTTTGTTAACACTGGGTGGAGGTAGAAATCTATGCTTTCCATTTGGTTTCTACTGACATCATGTGGTGGAGGAAAGAGGGGTTGGGGAAGCTCATTATTGGAGTACTAGCTCTCCATCTGGTCTTTTCTGATAGTCTCCCAGGAAGGGAGTTTATATTCCTCATCATAAACTGGCAATTTCTATTTCATATATTTGGCCCATTTTGGGGGTTGTTTCTGACAGGACAGTGAATCAGGCCCTTGTTACTCCAATTTGTCAAGAAGCAGAAGTTTCTCTTTTCACAAAATTTTCAGGTTATTTTTCAGGTCTAGTTTAGTAGGTATGTCATCGTAAGTTTTAAACTACAGGTAAAAGTACAGTTTGAACAATGATAGTTTATTAAATGGAAATGTAAAGATAAAGAGAAAAAGGAAGAAATATTTAATTATATATCTATCAAAATAGATGATTATAAACTATATTGCAATATTCTAATAAAATAATCACTATTAGATTTTTTTGTCAAAGGTTTTACTCATTTCTACATAATTAAACCTCGTTCCACTAATATTATTCAACAATCTAGTTTCATAAAGTCCTCTACTTATGGAAAAAATAGTCCTGGAAATTCCATGTCTTAAGTTCCCTATAGGTTGCGTCTCCCAGATGTCAGACAATAGTGGTGACTTCAGCATGTATCCATAAGTTTGTTCCCTGAAACCTAAGTACATTAAACTAGTCAAGAGTCTCTGTTAAGGGCCTTTCTTCCAATCTCTTAGTTTATCTTTGATATTTCTTTCAGAAATACTTGCCAATGTGTAACTTATGGTTTTGGTTTCAGATAAATGTGCAGTGAGAGAAGAAATCCCTGATTGGTGAGAAGACTATCATTTTATTCTAGGAATTCTATCAGAATGAAGAAAAGTGAAATATTTTATTAGGGTATAGTTCTTAAGCATGTGGACCCCCTTGCAATATTTGATTCCAACTTAATTTATTATTATGAAGGTAAAAATATGCTATGGTCAGCAGAGGAATTGCTGAATCTAGAGCATCTTAGTATCTCTTTTGTAAAATGTAGATCATTAACATCTGATAAGTGTGGTTTTTTTTTTAAATCTGGGACTAAAATTTTTCAAAAAGTCAATCTGTTGATAATATGTCACCCCTTGCATAAGAATAAAGGTGGGAATCTGCACATATTAAAATGATTAACCACCATTAAAAACGTGTATTATAGCACATGTTTTGCATAAATTAAACTAGAGAGGTTGAACTTCTTTAATTTCACAGTTTTCTCCAAGTTTTACATGCTAGTTAAGAACAACTCTTATTAGCATTATGTTGAGTCTTAATTGACTTAAATGAGCATCCCAAGCAAACTTAATTATTTCTCACGTCTCTTCTTGCTCATGAGTGCCACTTTCTGGGTTCTAAGATGAGGAGAAATCCTTTGGTGTTATCTAGCAGCTGTCTTGGGAGCAATGAATATAGTAAGTGTGCAAAAAACCCATCTTTTCAGTTATATTATTCTGAATATAAGATCTTAACTTAGAGGAAAGCAACATCATAATAGTTTTCAGATGGCAGTACAATTGTTTGAAGACAAGAAAGGTCCAAAGACTAACAATATCATATAACAACCATAACAGAATCATTCCATAATAAACATTAGGAGTTTAGTTCTTTATGTCAGTTATTTACAGTTGCCTATAGTTACGAAATTCCCAAAAGCGTAAAGTAGGGTAAAAATTAACAGACTCTTTTGAGAATGCAGTCAGATTGGATGAGGCAAAATCATCTGCCATCTGGAGAGAATATGCTGAAAGCAAATAACTTTTTATTGCCTCACATTCAGACAGACAGTACTGTAATAACATTTTATTTTGTTTTCTGAGCTACCAGTATTTCATCTCACTTAAACATAAAATTTCTTAATAAATAAGTAAACAAAATAGACATACATATATAATCATATTTAAAATGAAATATTATAACATTATTTGAAAATTTTAACTTTAGCTTTTAATCTTTGTAAACATATAAGATAATATTTTTTCTATAGTGAAAAATATGTATACATATATTTGAGAATATATAAATTAAAACTATTATTTGGTGACTAATTACTTTTGTTCTTTTCATCTCTATTCACATTGAAATATTTTTTAAAATTCCAGGTAACTTCCGATTATTAATTAACTACACAAATACAAAATTTTTAGAAAGACTTAAATTTTAATTGCAACATCCTTAGTGAGTTGTAAATTAATTAAATATCTATGTAAAGCTGATATTTAAAAAATAACTTCTCAGAAAAATATAGAACAATGAAATTTTACTCACATAATGCAAGTGGAGTAATTCTGGGGTTTGAGTATTTTGAAACATTGAAGGGAGTACACAAAAACAAAAAAAGCAAAAGGATATTAGTTATTATAATTCAATTTAGTTGAGAATCTATATTTATACTTATATATTCCAGAAGTTTTTGTGTCAGTAATGATCACTTTTCTGACCCATAAGACAAGTATAGGAAAGTCCCAGTTACTTAGACTATTTTGTAGGAAAATAAAATCAAGTATTGTGTATACCTTAGATCATATTCTCCACTGTGATAAAATCAGAAAGAATATATTTAGCTTTTACAATTAGGTAAGTTTTAAAAATTAAAATGTTTTTAGAGCAGTTTAAGGTTCACGACAAAACTGAGGGGAAAATGCAAAGATTTCCCATATGTCCCCTGCAGGATACATGCATAGTATCCCCCACTCTCAACATTCTCCACCAAAGCATTACATTTGTTACAACTAATAGACTGACATCATAATTACCCAAGTCTATAGTTTACATTCTTGGTGTTGTATATTATATGGTTTGGACAAATGTATAATTATATGTGTCCACTATTACAATGTCACACAAAGTAGTTTCACTGCCCTAAAAATGCTCTGTGCTTCCCCTATTTATCCCACCAACACCTAGCAACCACTAATACTTTTACTCTCTCTATATTTTGCCTTTTCCAGAATGTCATACAGTTGGAATCATGCAGTATAAAGATTTTTAAGATTAACTTCTTTCATTTAGTAATATGCATTTAAGTGATATCCATGTAATTAATGGCTTTATAGCTCATTTCTTTTTAATGCCGAATAGTATTCCATTGTCCGAATATTTCACAGTTTATCCATTCAGTTACTGAAGGGCATCTTGATTGCTTCCAAGTTTTGCTATTGTGAATAAAGCTGCTATGAATAACCATGTAAAGGTTTTTGTGTGGGCATAAGTTTTCAACTCCTGTGGGTAAATACCAAGGAGCACGATTACTGGATTGCATGGTATGAGTATGTTTTGTTTTGTAAAAAACTTCCAAGCTGTCTTCCAAAGTGTCTGTACCGTTTTGCATTCTCACCAGTAATGCATGACACTTCCTGTTGCTCCACTGATATTTGGTGTTGACAGTGTTCTGGATTTTTGCCATTCTAATAGGTGTATAGTGGAATCTCATTATTGTTTCAATTTCCATATCCCACTGACATATGATGTGGAACATCTTTTTATATGCTTATTTGCCCTCTGTATATCTTCTTTAGTGTGTTGTCTGTTAAGATCTTTGGCTCATTTTTTAATCAGGTTGTTTGTTCTTTTTAATCCTCACCTGAGGATATTTTTTCCATTGCTTTTCAGAGAGAGTGGAAGGAGAGAGAGAGAGAGAGAGAGAGAGAGAGAGAGAGAGAGAGAGAGAGAGAGAGGGTGCTCACACACTGACCAGGACCAAGATTGAGCCTGCAACCCAGGTACATGCCCTTGGCCAGAATCAAACCCAGGACACTTCAGTCCACAGGCTGATGCTCTAACCACTGCGCCAAACCGGCCAGGGCAATCAGGTTGTTTTCTTATTGTTGCATTTTAAGAATTATTTTCATACTTTGTTATTTTTAAAATTTTTATTCAATTTATTTAAACTAAAAATAAGTTCAACCACTTCTATTATTTGTACCCATTTTTTGTAGAATTTTTAAATCAAGTTTTGGATTTTGTAACTATCTTTTAAAATAAAGTAGTTTAATTTGTATATGACTTACCACAATTAAGAATAATAAGTAAACTTTTAATTCTATAATTCTCTATTTATTATATAATATTAAAACTATTCTAATTTTGCTTAAATGTGTTCGTTTAGAATAGTTTCTTAAAATTGGCATGATATCAATGTCCATTCCTTTCTTATCTTAGTAACCTAAAAGTCAGTTCTTACCTAAAACTTAGTTGGTTCCTTTCTAGCAAGTCTTATTTTTTATCTCTTCTTTTTTGCATATGAGTTCTTGAGACCATTTCTTCTAAATGTACATAAACTAAGTCCATAGACTAAAATATGTGCTCCATTAAATATGATAAATTTAACAATCTTGTTAATTTCCCTCCAGATTAAGAAATTTAGTCTCACAAAATTACAGAACTAAGGAGGTAAATCCAAAGAGCTCCAACCAGATCCCCTTCATTGTAGGACTTGCTCTAGTTGCTCCAGTGATGTAAGCAGGAAGCCTTCAGATGTCAGGGATATCTGAGCTACAGGAGCCACAGAGTTACACCCACTACCCTGGTCCATGTAGAGATATAAAAAGTCATCCTGACCCTACAGGAGACATCTCTGAAGGGCTACTTTTACTCCAGAGTGCTCCATAGGGTTGGCCAAGGCATTTGTAGGGCCTGCATTACAGTTTGAACTTCTCTCTGACCATACTTACTTGATACCCCTACCTCCCACAGGTTTTGATCTCTTCATAACCATTCTGCCTGCTAAACTCTATCTCTGGGCCTACATTCAAAAGAACCTAACCTGTGACAGTAAGCAAGTAAATAGTTTTCATTTGATAATATTGGTTGTATCCCTAGAGGCAGTTCCATCACTTCGTGTATTTCAGCCAATTTCTCAGTCAGTATGCCCCCCACAAACACAAATTTTTCTTTAACATAACAGAAAAATATAGCATATTTTCATGGTATTAGCTGAACAGATTTTCTGTTCTGTTCCTTCATTTCAAAATGGATCTCTCTGTTTGAACTAGATGTTCTCATAGCGCATACACATAACCAATTCCTGCAATCAATTGCCCATAATTTTCCAAAGGTATTTTAAGCAAACAGGACGCTCTATATCTAGAATACCTCTGGTCACAAACATAAAAATATTACAAATGATCATTTACAGACACAGACCAACATGTGAAAAATTTCTGGGAAAATTATACAATTTTAGCTAAAAGAAAAATGAAAACGAGACACAAAGTTCTTGCCAATTAAATACAGAATAACTTCCTACAACCCAAAGAAATAAGTAGTTTTCCACCCTATTTTTCCTAGGGACTTTGTTCATCCCTCAGTAACATAATTTAATACACTGACCGAAAGCCTATGGTATCAAACCCAACTCACCTTTCCTTCAATCTTATGACATATTTCTGACATCAAAAGACCTTTCCAGGCATTTATAGCAGGGGCAGGAGTATTTGCCCAAACCATGGGGATCCCCAGTATTCTGACTCCAAACTTCCTTTCCAAGTTTTCGGTGTCATTCTAGGTGTGGTATTGCTTGATTCAGAGCTGTTTTTGCTGCACTGTGGCAGGTTTTCATGAGTTGAGCCATCTTGATAGGACCTCCAAATACTTCAGGAAAAGATATATGACAAATTCATTATGTCAGAGCTTTATTTTAAGTTTGCTACAAGAGACTAGGCCTCTAAATCAGTCAAGTAAAATATTTTACTCTTGATAGAGACACAGGAAAAAATACTCATTAGGAAATCGCTTTTAGAACAGATACAAGATGAAAAAGAATGTTTGGTTAAAGATATTTAAACAGCTGCCTGATAAATAGCTGGCTAATTTAGTAAATAACATCACCAGTTTTAAAAAATTTCATTTCGGTCTATCAGAAAAGTCCCCAAGCATATTATCAGGAATAATCATTACTTCTCTGAAGGAATTTGGGAGTTACTTCATACTTCATACAAGTTTGAGATATATTTTTTCGTGATCATCTCTAATCCAAATTCTCCTATCAATCAATAACCAACTCAATACTTCCTTTGGAGATGAAAATGGCATTCCAGGCTGGAGGTGGGAGGTAGAAGTGGAGAGATATAGTCAAGAGGGAGGTTACAAAAAAGATGTAGAAGAAGGAGGTGGTATGGCAATGCAGAAATCAGGATGAGATCTGCTTAAGTCAGGTGGGCACTGCTTACTAAGAACACATGGGAATAGGATGTCAAAGATAAACAGTTACATGGAACCTTCACATTTACTCAAGTGGGAGAATTAATGCTCTAGTTTCCCTCATTTATATTGGTTATTGACTGTGTAACCAATTACCTTTGATGCCAGGGGAAACCCTGGAACCTGTGACAAGATGTTTTTCTAGTCTCATGCTTTTGTACCAGAAAAGGGTGGTTGTTTGGGTAACTGCAGGTCTTTGGTATATTTGTGATTAAAGATTTTTGATGTGCCAAAACTCCAGTGAAGTGAGCTCTTTTATCCTTTGCAGTTCAGCAGGGTACATGTTTTGCACAATCTCTTGCTCCAAAGGGAGAAGTGAATGACAGAACACTTTTAAAGGCTCCAATTGATCATAGAAAAAATATTAATGACACTGGGAAAACTTGAGACTAATGAACCTACTACTAAATTATATCCATTTTCTAGCTCTAAACTTGTACTGTTTAGAGAACAATATGATAACCACTAGTCAGATGTGGTTACTTGAATTTAAATTTTAGTTGTTTTTTTTTTTGGTAAAAGTTTGATTGCTCAGCTAAACTAGCCACATTTCAAGTGCTCAATAGACACATGTGGCTAGTTTCTATCATATTGGACAGCATAGATTTAGAGAACATTTTCATCATTGCAGCAAGTTCTTTTGGAAAGTGTTGCTCTAAATGATAAGAAAGCATCTCCAAAAACTCCAGAATAATGTGCCCACTACTAAATGTCTTATGTCTACATATGGACATACACACATAGAAGGTGTATATATATGTACATACATGCACAAAGGTTATACAACAGAATATTTGAATTAAAAAAAAATGGTCCACTCCCAGTTATGATAATACACTGTTTTAATATATTTCCTTTAACTTGCATATATAATTATATGCACTCAAATTTTTATATGCCACTTTGTATTTTGCCGTTTTACTTAACATATCAAACATCTTGTTTATGTTTCTATATAATCTTAATTATCATTTTAGTGTCTGCATAGCACCCTATTGTTTTGATGTATCATAATTTATTCAATAATTTCTCCAGTGTTAGACATGCTCTTAGTGGTTATTCTTTTCTTTAACCTGATCAAGGTTACATTTTCTATGTATGAATGTTTCTAATGTCCCCTTGTACTTTGTAACTAACTTCTCTATTCACATATGCTTTATGGGAGATATCCTATTTAGAACCTCTATAGCACACAGAATATAAAACTGTCTCTGACTGATTTAATCCAACAACACTCAAAACAGATAGTTTATAGAAGGCAGTGGATTTAATGGTTATTTAAAATGTGTGCCTTTGGCAAAAGACCTTGATTTAATTGTGCAATTTTTGTTATGCTATGGCTTTTGCTCCCTTATATCCTGTAATGCTTTTGGCCCCAGAGACAGTCTCTAGAACAAGAGAAGTCATGTGAACCAGCAGAAATAACTGTCAGACCCCATTTTAATTTCACATTCAGTCTCAATCACCTACCCCACAAGAGTTATATTCTTGACAGAGGTGGGGAGACTATGATTTGATAGCCCAACAGTTTCTATTCTATGCCTACGTTACTCCCCAATTTTTCTTCACTACATATATAACTAAGATCCAGGATTCTACAGACATATTTATGGCCTCTTATCCAGGCTTTAAGTCTTCTTTAAAACCCACAAAAATTGGGGCCCCTACTGAATTGCCATTTTCTTTCCAATTTGTGGCCTCCAGGACTACAGCTTGCTTTAATTTTTAAGATAAATTTTAAAAGGGGTCCAATGTCTCAGCCTTGAATGTAAGGCTCAAGGGTATAGCAAGTACATAGGACCAGACAATTGAAAGAATTTACAACATTTCACACATAAGACTTTAACAAAGATAAGTACAGCAGGAGAAACTATAGTCAAACATTGAGGGGTGTGATATGTCCAAGATCACCTCTCAGAGTCCTTTCTCAGTTCCTTTGCATTTAGATTATGGACTACTAAAATATGTTCAAGATATCTTGGTTTCAAGGAAGCTGAGTCTTTAATATTCCCTTGGTCAGAACTAAAACAAGACAGTGTAAACAGTAAAACCAGGTATAACCCATCAATCTATAGATCCCTAGCCAATGTAAGCAAGCTAGTGCAGGATGCCTCCATGGAGATTTTGAACTTTAAATAGCACATTATAAATCATTAACTAGCACATTTTATCCTTGTCTTAGCCAAGGGTCAGTACCAGACTTTCAACCATCACTAGAGATAAGCATAGAACTATCCCAGTTCAAGTGCAAGTTAAGTCTATCTTCTCCCAGAGGAATAAGCAATATATAGGTCTTCATTACATTAGTTTCTTCCTTCTCTCTTCAATGTTCAAGGCAGCAAATACTACTGTGTAACATAAAGTTTGCTGAGGGACACTGCCGAGTCTCAGAAAGTTGCTTGGGCTTATTGCCTTTCTTAAGGTTGAGGGTCTTCAAGTTAAGAAATCCTTTGAACTTTAAGTGATTAATTTATTGAATAGCTAGAAGAAGTTAGAATAAGAAAAAGATCCGGGAGCTATGTTATCAAAGTAACTCTCAGTTGCCATTGAAAAGGGCTGCAGGGCATACTATTGTAGATGGATGGGCAAGTAGTTATTCAGTTCACAGTATTATTCACCTCTGAAAGGAAAAAAAAAAACAAAAAACGAAACTATAGAGAAATCTTTCCAGCTGCTTCTCAGTGTTGTTTTGTGTGTTGTTTTTTTTTACTCAAGTGACCACAGGAAAACAAAATGTGCTGAACTACACTCCCATAATGGTTATTTGGCTGGAAACTTACTGCTGTGGGTTTTGCACTTTTTGGTACTATATTAATGTGCTAGGGCTACTGGAACAAAACACCAAAAATTGGGTGGTTTGAACAGAAATTTATTCTCTCACAGTTCTGGAAGGCAAAATTCCAAATTCAAGGTGCTGGTAGGCTTGGTTTCTTCTGAGAGCTGTGATGCAAGGACCTGTTCTAGGCTTCTCTCCTTGGCTTTTAGACGGCCTTCTTCTCCGTAAGTCTTGACATCATCTTTCCTTTGTGTGTGTCTGTCTCTGTGTCCAAATTTATTCTTTTTATTAAGACACTAGTCATGTCGGATTGAGGCCCACCTTATTAAGATCATTTTAACTTGATTAGCTCTGTAAGAACTCTAACTCACGTTCTGAGGTACTAGGGGTAAGGTTTTAATATATTAATTTTGGGGGAACAGAATTCAACCCATAACAGGCACATATATAAAATCAGGCTGCTTCTCAAAGTCTCTAGAGCATCCTTTTCTTTGCACTCCTCTTCTTCCTCTTGACATTAGTTGTCTTCAGTATAGTCTGTGGCTGATGCAGCCTTCTGTCATGAAAGAGGAATTCCTGATGGCCAATATAACGAGACATTTATATAAGGAGGTAGACATAACACATAGCCCTCTGGACAGGAATCAACTGTTACATAATTAGAAACCCATGTATGTTGTCAAAACATAGAAACCAAGGCAGCTTGGATGCTGTGAAGTGACCATTCAATGCCAAAATGGGACGTGAAGTCCTTTAGCTTCTAAAATGAACAAGAAGGTCACTTATCTGTGCTTTGAGCCAGGCAACTGCACAATTTTGTACTGCAGTTTGCTAAAAACTATTTACTAACAATTGTTTACTAATTGCTTACTGACAATTTACTAAAAACTGTTTTATAATTTATTGGTATATTACCAATAATAAGATGATAACAATAATTTTTCTTGCTAATATACAGTTTTATGACATATATATTGGAGTCCATAAACGTTTTAAATACCCTACTTAATTTTAAAACAAAAATACTTATAGAAAATTAAATTTCTTTCAGAAAAGGATATTTTAAAAGGGTAGAACAGTGATGTTCACCATCATATTAACTTTCTGCTTTATGACTTTAAACAGTATTTCACCCAGGTGATAGTGATATTTCGTGATCAGTGGTCCTGGTTGGAAGTAAAGGCTTCAGGCATGTTGGATGGAGAGATCCTAGAGTTCACTCTCATGGCTCTGTCATTTAACTAGAAATGTATCTTCCTTGGTTTCTAAGCATAGTATTTTAAGTAACTAAATAAATATAATATGAGCGGCATTGAAAAATATTTTATAATAGAAACACCTAAACATTATGCTTATTCATTCAGATAAATATTATTCAATTATCTGTGTTTCAAAAATATGTTCAGTCTCTCATAGTGGTACATTGAAGGAAATTAACCATATTCCAGAGGAAGTTGTGTTCTGCCTCTGTCTTCCAAGCTTGGTTCCCTTCATAAATCAATACTTAACAAATGTTTTTGATGGCTGATGATTAGGATAACTTTATATAATTGAAGAGCCAAACAGGTTTTATATACTTTATGACTGTGACAAGAGAAACAGAGAAAATAAGAAATTATATCTTTAATAATATAGTAAACTATTATCATATCTGAATATAATGACAATATCCAAATGTCCAGTCTTTAAGAAATGTAGGATTCTGATAGAATAAAGCATCTCCATATGCACTGATTTTCCCAGTAACACAGCAGTTTCAGGACAATAGCTGGTTTGGGGAAAGGGCTAGCACCAGGCAATGATAAGGGTCTTTGAAATAAGGTTTGCATAATTTCTAAATGCAATCTTACCTTCCCATAAGGAAATACATATGAACAGCTATGAGCAACCAATTACAATAGATTATTTTTAAATTTTTAAATTTTATTTTTGTTTAAAATATTACAGATGTCCCTTTTTCTCCCCAATGACTCATTCCACCCCATCCCATCCCCCTCCCCAGTCCCTCTCCCCACCATTGTCCATGTCCTTGGGTTGTGTGTATATGCATATAAATTCTTTGGTTACTCTCTTTCCTTCCACCCACCCACCTTCCTCCCTCCCTCTGACATTTGTCAGTCTCATCTATGCTTCCATGTCACTGAATCTATTCTGTCCATCAGTTTATTAAGTTCTTTAGATTCCATGTATAAGCGAGATCATGTGATGTTTGTCTTTTGCTGCCTGGCTTATTTCACTTAGCATAATATTCTCCAGGACCATCCATACTGTCCCAAAGGGTATGAGATTCTTCTTCTTTACAGCTGCGTAGTATTCCATGGTGTAAATGTCCCACAGCTTTTTTATCCACTCATCTTCTGATGGGCACTTGGGCTGTTTCCAGATTTTAGCTGTTGTAAACTGTGCTGCTATGAACATCGGGATGCATATATTCTTTCTGATGAATGTTTCAGGGTTCTTAGGGTACATTCCTAGGAGTGGAATCACTGGGTCAAAAGGCAGCTCCATTTTTAATTTTTTGAGGAACCTCCAAACTGTTTTCCATAGTGACTGCACCAGTCTGCATTCCCATCAAATTTGACATTTACTTCAAAACACTTATTCTGTCCATAAATGCCAAAACCTAACTTGTGTATTGAATGGAGCATATTAGAAAGCATTCAATGTGGAAGACATTTTCAACATTTGAAGTTAATATTTGACATGGTTGTCCAGAACATTTTGAGTAACTCTGAAGTGTCTAGAGAATTGTAGTCTCATGTCTATAAGTTAAAACTCAGGCAGCTCACTTACACAGGTTCCTTTCAGCTAAGTTACACTCACGCAACTCAGAGGCATACCCATGCTGAAGTTTTATTTGTTAGGGAGCAGCTTCCATGATTACTTTTATGGCTCAGTATTTAAGACTATAATTTTTAAAACTGACCACCACTTGTTTTTCTATATATTCTTATACATAATATTTTCATGATTATTATAGCTAAGAAATTCTACAGTTATGATTTATATTTCTTCTTTTACAAAAGAATAATTTATAAAGTTTTAAAATTCTCAAGTGAAAGGATCTTTTTTGTTATCTGATTTTGTTATTGCACTGTGAAAAATTTGTGGCATTATTTCTAATTTATAAAACATATTGAGGGTTTTTGTGACATAATTTATGATTTATTTTTATTTTTATTTTTTTTAAATTTATCATTATTGATGAAAGAATTACAGATGTCCCCCTTTTTTCCCCATTTACCCCTTCTACCCCAAAGCAATTCCTGCCCCAGGCCTTCACCACACTGTTGTCTGTGTCCATAAGTTATGCATATATGCATATAAATTCTTAGGTTAATCTCTCCCCATCCACCCACCTGGCCCTGCCTTCCCCCTGAGATTAGTCAGTCTGTTCCATGCATTTATGTCACTGGATCTATTTTGTTCATCAGTTTATTGTGTTCTTTAGATTCCTCATATAAATGAGATCATGTGATATTTGTTTTTCTCTGCCTGGTTTATTTAGCTTAGCATAATATTCTCCAGGTCCATTTATGCAGTCCCAAAGGGTAAGAGATCCTTCTTCTTTATAGCTGCATAGTATTCCATGGTGTAAACGTCCCACAGCTTTTTTATCCACTCATCTACTGATGGGCACTGGGGCTGTTTCCAGAACTTAGCTATTGTAAACTGTGCTGCTATGAACGTAGGAGTTCATATATTCTTTCTGCTTAGTGTCTCAGGATTCTTAGGATATATTCCTAGAACTGGGATTGCTGGATCAACAGGCAGTTCCGTTTTTAATTTCTGAGAAACTTCAATACTGATTTCCATAGTGGCTGCACCAGTCCGCATTCCCACCAGCAGTGTACCAGGGTTCCCTGCACGTGTCACTTGTTGATGGTAGCTGTTCTGAGAGGTGTGAAGTGGTACCTCATTGTGGTTTTAATTTGCATCTCTCTAATGATTAGCAAAATTGAGTATTTTTTCATATGTCTCTTGGCCATCTGTATGTCCTCTTTGGAGAAATATCTATCCAGATCCTTAGCCCATTTTTAATTGGATTATTTGTCTTCCTCTTGTTGAGTTGTATGAGTTCTTATAGTTTGGAAATTAGCCCTTTATCAGATGTATCCTTGGGAAATATGTTCTCCTATGCCTTGGGGTTCCTTTGTATTTTGAGGATGATTTCTTTTGCTGTGCAGAAGTTTTTTAGTTTGATGTAGTGCTACTTGTTTATTTTTTTCCATTGTTTCTATTGCTCTAGGAGATGTATTGATGCAAATTCCACTACATGAGATGTCTGTGACTTTAATGCTTCCGTTTTCTTCCAGGATTTTTAGGTTTTGCAATTCACATTTAAGTCTTTTATCCATCTTGAATTTATTCTTGTGTATGGAGTAAGTTGGTGATCTAGTTTCATTTTCTTGCATGTACCTGTCCAATTTTCCCAGCACCATTTATTGAAGAGACTGTCTTTACTCCATTGTATGCTCTTGCCTCCTTTGTCAAATATTAACTGACGACAATGGCATAGATTGACTTCTGGGGATTCTCTTCTGTTCCATTAATCTACATGTCTGCTGTTGTATCAATACCAGGCTCTTTTCATTACAATGGCTTTGTAGAAGAGTTTGATATCTGGTAAAGTGATCCCTCCAACTCTGTTCTTCTTTCTCAAGATTGATGCAGCTATTCGTGGTCTATTTCAGTTCTATATAAATTGTTGGAATATTTGTTCTAATTCTGTGAAATATGTAGTTGGTATTTTAATAGGAATTGCATTGAATCTATAAATCGCATTGGGTAGTATGGACATTTTAATGATGTTAATTATTACAATCCATGAACATGGTATATTTTTCCACTTGTTTATATCTTCCTCTACTTCGTTTTTCAGTGTCCCTTAGTTTTCCGAGTACAGGTCTTTTGCATGTTTGGTTAAGTTTATTCCTAGGTATTTTATTTTTTTAGTTGCAATGGTAAATGGTATTTTTTTTTCAGTTCCTCTTTCTGAGAGTTCATTATTAGTGTATAAAAATGCCATTGAGTTTCCGATGTTAATTTTGTATCTTGCTACCTTGCCGAATTCATTTATTAAATCTAGTAGTACTTTGATAAAGTCTTTAGGGTTTTCTATGTACAATATCATGTCATCTGCAAATAATGACAGTTTTACTTCGTCCTTTCCAATTTGGGTGCCTTTAATTTTTTTTTCTTGTCTGATAGCTGTGGCAAGGACTTCCAGTATTATGTTCAATCAGAGTGATGAAAGGGGACAAACTTGCCTTGTTCCTGTTTTTAAAGTAAATGGTTTTAGTTTTTGCCCATTGAGTATGATGTTGGCTGTAGGTTTGTCACATATGGCCTTTTTTATGTTGAGGTATGATCCCTTTATTCCCACTTTGCTGAGAGTTTTAAGCAAAAATGGGTGCTGGATTTTGTTGAATGCTTTTTCTACATCTATTGATATGATCATATGATTTTTGTCCTTCATTTTGTTTGTGTGATGTATCAAATTTATTGATTTGTGAATATTATATACTAGCCTTATATCCCTGGAATAAATCCCACGTGGTCTTTAGCGTTTATTTTTATGAATTTTCATGTGTGCTTGAAAAAAAGGCATATTCTCTAATCTTTGAGTGTAAAGTTAAAAATAAGTCAACATGACCTACCTAATTAATGTTTTCTGGGTCTTCTACATCTTTGCTGATTTTTTTCTCTACTTGACTTGTCTTTGGCTGAGACTGGTATGTTAAATTCATCTGTTATTATTATTATTTTGTCTATTTCTCCTTGAACATTTTGGTGTAAAGATTGCAACCCCTGCTTTTTTGGTTTGTGTGTAGTATTATTTTTTGTTATACTTTTAAAAATTCTAAGTTAGTATTTATTGTACCAAAGTAATACAAGTATATAATTTTAAATGTTAAGTTATAAATTTTTATAACAAAATATAAATTCTTCCCCTTTCTCCCATCCAGTGATTCTCAACCAGGGATAATTTTTCCTCCCAGGTGACATTAAGCAATGTCCAGAGACATTTTTGGTTGTCACTACTTGAAGATAGTGATTGATAGTGGCATCTAGTGTGTAGAGGCCAGAGATGCTGCAAAACATAATAAAATACACAAGACAGGCTCCCACAACAAATTTCAAAGAGTGCCAAGGTTGAGAAACACAGCCACAGGGCCCTTTATTGAAGCAACTATTTTCCACTTTTTAAGATGTTTTTTATGGCTTTCACACTTCTCTACATGTCTAAATAACATACATAACTTGCTATATTTTTTTAGATTTGTTTTAACCTTTATGAATCACCTTGTTTCATTATTTGTGTGTATGTAGCATTAGCAAAATAATTTTTGAGAACAAATTTTAAAATTATTTTCTTTTAAAAGGTAACTGAAGCTCATTTACATATATTGATATGACTAATTTATAGGGTATCCCAAAAATGTATACAAGCACTTTAAGTTATTATAAAGGCAGTGATTTTTATTAAAATTATGTTTCATTTTCAAAATTGAGTTATCAGCTGTTAAAGTGTGTATAGTTTTGGGGGGAACATCTTATAAAAGATCTCAACTCTGTTATTTTCTATTTCTTGTGGAATTTTATTTGCTTTTTTTCCCCTATGTGGTCTATTTCCTTTTATTATTTTAAAAATTATTTTGATATTTAGAATATTTGTATTTTTGTTCTATTGTTTTTCATTATACCATTTCATTAAATACTGCTGTAAGTCCATTTTTTTCTGACTTAAGCTCCTACTATTTTTTGTCAGGTTTGAATGATGTGCATTGACTGCCACTTATTACATATATGTAGTAAGTGAGTTTATCCTATTTTACTATTTCTCACTTGCTTCTCTATTCATTTATTACTGTGATATTCTTATTTTGTCAAAATATGGGTGGCTAAATTTTGACTTGCAAAAGGGAGATAAGAGTCTAGATTATAAACTACTTCCCACATGCCACCACTAGCATGTTCAAACTTAAAAGGACTGGCAATACCAAGTTTGGGGAGGACATAAAGTAATGAGAAATCTCATATAATGTTGATGGGAATGTAAAATTGTACAACCACTTTGAAAGCGGGATACATGGAACAGACTTACAGCTGTCAGAAGGGAGAAGAGTTGGGGACCTGGATGAAAAAATGTGAAGGGATTAAGCAAAAAATTATATACCTAAATTTATAGATGTAGTGATAGATGATAGATGATAGATGATAGATGATGATGATAGATAGATGATAGATGATAGATAGATATAGGTAGATATAGCTAGACATAGGTAGATAGATAGATAGATGATGATAGATAGATAGATGATAGATAGATGATAGATGATAGATAGATGATAGATAGATAGATAGATAGATAGATGATAGAGATATAGATAGATGATAGATAGATGATAGATGATGATGATAGATGATAGATAGATGATGATGATGATAGATAGATAGATGATAGATAGATAGATAGATAGATAGATAGATAGACAGATAGATGATAGATGATAGATAGATAGATGATAGATAGATGATGATAGATGATAGATGATAGATAGATAGATAGATAGATAGATAGATAGATAGATAGATGATAGATAGATAGATAGATAGATGATAGATATAGCACATAGACAACAGTGTGGTGATGGCCAGAGGAAAAGAGGATGAGGGTACATGGAGGTGGGCAAAAGGAAGATAAATGGGGATGGAAAGAGACTTTACTTTGGGCGACGGGTGCAGGATGCAGTGTGTAGATGATGTTTTGTTGGGTTGTACACTTGAAACTTGTATGGTTTTGTGAAACAATCTTACCCCAATAAATTCAATTAAAAAAAATGCAGTTTGGTAGAGAAAGACAAATATAACATAATTTCACTTATATGTGGAATCTAAAAAGCAAAATAAACAAAATAGAAACTAACTCATAGATACAGGGAAAAATTGTTGATTGCCAGGTGGGAGGAAGGGTTAGGAGAATAAGTGAAAAAAGTGGAAGGATTAAGTGTGCAAACTGGCAGTTATAAAAACAGTTCATAGGGATGTAAAGTACAGCACAGGAAATATAGTCAATAATATTATAACAACTATGTATGGTGCCAGAAGGGTACTAGATGTATCGGGGTGATCACTTTGTAAGTAACATAAGTGTCTAATCACTATGTTGTGCACCTGAAAGGAATATAATATTGTATGTCAATGGTAATTTTAAAAAAATAAGTTATTTTAAAACGAAGTTGTTTGGTAGTTTCTAGTAAAGCTAAAAAAATATTATATTTTTTATTCTTTTAAATTTATGTTTATTGTTGAAAGTATTGCAGATGTCCCCCTTTTTTCTCCATTGATCTCCTCCACCTATATCCACCTGTGCCCCTCAGACCTTCTCCACACATCCTACATCTTTTAAATAAACAATTCCACTACTGAATATGTACCCAAGAGAAATGAAAGCTTATGTTTACCAAAATACATGTTCAAGAATGTTCGATGCAGGATCATTCATAACAAGTAAACACTGGGGAAAACCCAAATGTCAACCAAATAGAACTGATAAATAAATTGTTATATATTCATACAATAACTGTTACACAACAATAAAAAAGATCAACCTGTGCCACAAGTGCCAACATAGACTTCCAGTCAAATTATTAAACAAAGTGAGTCACAAAATAGTACAACTGTATAATTACACTTTTAAAAACATCAAAAACAGGCAAAATAATCAATTTTAGCTGGGAAAAGATATGAGAGATCTCTCTGGGCAGCTGGAAATGTTCTAGATCTTGATATGGGATGTGGTTACACAGGTGCATACACATGTAGAATTTGCTGAACTCTATACATTTAAGATTTATGTACTTTACTGTGTGTAGTTATACTTTAATACACACACCTACACACACACACATACACACACACCCACTTCTTCTTTGGCATGAAACCACAATAAGGAAGGGAAGTAAATGAGGGCAGGCCCTGAGGGGAAAGGAGATTTGGAGGTGCTAGGAAGGTACCCATGGAGGTTAGTGGAGCACCAATGATCTGTTTCACTTCTTCATTGTCCAACTAATTCTGAGCTCCAGAGTACTCCCCAATAAACTGCCAACATGTACAGCTTCATTTCAGTCTTTTTTTCTCAAAAAAAGAGACCCACACAACCTTCTCAAAGGCACCTATACATTAGACTTATCTAAGGAAATTTAACAAAAATTTTCAAGTCCATGATCTACATTAGACCAATTAAATCACCATATCTGAGGGTGAGGCTTAGATATCTATAATTTTCATACTTTCAAGGTGATTCCAATGTGCTATAAGGACTGAGAACCACTATTGTATATGATATTTGCCTAAGCATTAAAGATTTCTATTGAATTCCTTGACCAACTCCAAATAAATAGAATAAAATTATCTATTCTAACCACATGGTTTTCATAAGAAAGATGAGGCAATAAGGCTCTGCTTGGAGAAAAGAATACATATAGAAGCCTTTTTCTGTATGTATTACTTCTACTTGTAAATTTGGGTGAACACCACTGTATGTGAGTGTGTGTGATGTTGATGCACTGACCGTATGACTTCCAGTCTCAGCATCCTCATTAGGGCAAGAACATCCATCTCTAGCATCCAGAACATTTGACTCTAGTAGATTATGCGGAGCCTGATTTTTTAAGCCCAGTTTTTAACTGGAAAGAAGATCATTTCTCAATAGACAAAAAGGCAACCTTTGCATTTTCCTGATCTTTTGGGGGACCAATGAAGCTACAGAAAGACTACATTTGTCAGTAGTAAATATATTGAAAATTATTTCAAGATGGTCATCACTTGTAAGCAAATTCTGTGCTTGAATTAGAGCTGCCTGTAACTTTTGTATTCAAGGGGAATAGAAAGATGAAGGAAATTGTGACACTTAGACAATACTATTTCATTTGGAGTAGATACCATTTTGTGTGAAAGTCAATTTCTCTCAGTCCTGAATGTGTTTATATATCTGTGGGTGGTGGGGGATTGTATGTTATGTGGCTACAAGCACAACTGCATGTATATCAAAAAGGAGAAGCTAAGTTATGGCAGAATAACAAACAGTTCCTAAATCGTAATGGTTGAACAACAAAGGTTCTTATTCACATTGCACGTTCACTGTAGGTCAGCAGAAGGTTCTGTTTTATGTTGTTCTCACTGAGTAATCCAGGCTGAGGGAGGCTCCACCTCTCTGCTGCACACTTGCCAAGGTAAAACTGAGAATGTAGAGAATCGTGCATTAGTTCTTAAAGCTTCTACCCAGAAGGGATGCACATTCCTTCTGCTCAGTTCATTGGTTACAGCAAGTTTAACTTCAAAGGGTCAGGAAACCCAAACTTCAAAGAGCAACCCTAACTTCAAAGGTTCAGAAAAATTTGATTCTGTAATATTCCCCAGAGAACTAAGAGCATTTGGTAATAGGACTAATGATGATCAAAATTTGTATTGCATTCCTAATACTGAAAGTTAATACCAACATCACTGGACTAGGAATTAAGAAGTTTTGTTTCTATTTTCGGTTTTACTCATAACTAGCTTGACAATCTCTGTGTGTTTTCACACTTTAAATATAATAAAAGGTTTAGACCTTTTATTTTTGGCATTTTTTTACAGTCAATGTCTCCCAAATGCCTGAGTGCTGGTCCATGATAAGGCATTCATGAGGATCAAAAGAACTGAAAATTAAATTAAATTTAAAAATGTAGTGATTCTATCTGTGTTGTTAGATTTTATTGTTTGAGTTATTTTTTATTAAATTTATTGGAGTGACATTTGTTCACAAAACCATACAGGTTTCAGGTGTACAGTTCAGTAAAACATCACACTGCATTATGCACTCCAATTTTATTTTATATGTGTTAAACCTCACTTTATTTGTAACAATGTTGGTGATAACCACCATATATTATTATTTAAGGCCTTTAAAAATAGTAATAGTCAAACATACACAGGGCTTTCTGGGTGCCAAGCACTGTTCTAAGTACTTTATATAATTAACTCACTTAATCCTTACAACAATCTTGTGAAGTAGGTACTATTTTTATCCTTATTTAAAGATGAGGCAGAGGTAAATTGAATCATTTCTCAAGGTTGCACTGCTAGTAATGAATAGAGTCTAAATTCAAATCTAGGCAGTACTGTTCCAGAATCTTCTCTTTTCATCACTACATCATACTAACTTAGCTTGGCAAATATAATTTGGCAACCAACTACTGCTTTCCCAATTCTGTGTTTTAATTTTTGTATTCAAAGTTATTTTACAGTCTATGCTAAGGCATTAGGAAAATTATTGAAAAAGCAGTATGTCCCAGGGAATCACTAGGTTATACTACATATTAAATTAAGATAATGTTGGAGAGTGTAAGAAATCACTCACCCATATTTTGAAGCTTCTTACACATTATGGGAATCAATTTAACTCTATATTTTCATAATATCCAATTTATTGCAACAATAAGAGAGACAAGCAGAATTAATTATAATTTCCATTTATATAGGAGGATAAAATAGCAATGAAATAAATAAATATTTGGGCCAATTCTTTTAAATTATACTAAAATTATCTGCACATTTCTTTTTCCTATATTATAACATTCATTTTACCTCTTGATATGATTGTGTGTATCTTTCCCAGTAGACAGATACTTGGAGAGAAAGATTATTTCATCATTTTGGCTCTGGCTCCAAATGTATCTTATACAGTGCTATACCTATCCTAGGCACACAATTCAAATTTACTTGACTAATTGAACAAATAAATTTCTCTTTTGATGTACCACCAACACAAGTCAAGGAGAATGGAATAGGATCTGAATAGTCCCTTCGTGAGCAGAACAGTTTAACTCTTAGGGATGGTGAATAGTAATAAACATTCCAGACCCCAATGGGGCACTACATTGCCTAGATTTCGGGGAACTAGGTTAGATTCCTACTTCTCAAGTGCCAGCCTCAGGGCAGAAATATTAGGCAAGGGACTCTAAAAGGTTGGGAGAAGATAACTCAGGGCCAGTAGGGAGCAGGAAATAGAGACTATCATGAATAGATGGATCCAAGGCTTAGCACCTGAACACACCACCAGTGATCCAGCCAGTGGAGAATGAATCTGGGCAAAATGGTTGGAAGAAAAACAATTCTTAGTATATAACCTACTGTTAAGTGTACATAGGGTTTCTATCCTACTTTCAATCTGAGGCTGGAAATACCCTCATGTCAATGCCCTTCAGACAAAGACCACCAGGAACATATCTGTAGTTGAACAAGTTGGATTTATTACTCCTTACAGTAAGAGAAAATCCATACCATGAGGAACCATAAGTAAGAGAGTGATTGAAATAACTTATTAAAGAATTTGGGTCTTGGTTGGATGATCTGGGGGAGGATCTAAGGAAGCAAGGGTTTATTTTAGATTGGATGCTGAAAAATAGTAGGAGGAATTCTATGATTATGTGTTTTGTGGTTGGCACAAGTCTTTGATTTTGTCTGTGCTTAGACAAAATTATGGAATGCCTTGTTTTATTTTATTTCATCATGATATCAGAATAATCTTGTCTGTGGATAGTATTCTATTAGATTGTTTACGTCCATGAGAAAAACAAAGTAGCTTAGAGTCAGACCAGCTTGTAAATAATTTGAGGTCTAGCTGTGAATGTCAAATCAGTTCTGGATGTCAGAGGCTGCTCTTTTCTTTCTCACTCATTATGGTAGTAGGCCTGAAAAAAATCGGTGGTAAGTTGGTACTCAGAATTTCCTTGAAATATGAGTGAGGAAGAAGGTGGTTCCTGACACTAAGCCTTAAGCACAAATAACTTGTGCATATTACTTGGTGTTTCTGGAGTTTGTGGTAATCTTTATTATTTAATAAAAACCAGGGCAGCAGCAAAAACGTCCCACATCCCTGTCAATTTATCTGTAGGTAAAGCTGACAAGAAGCAAAGAAGCATCCTGCTATGGACTGAATTGTGTCTCTCATGCTCCCAAATTCATATGTGAAAGCCCTAACCCCCAATGTGATGATATTTGGAGAAGGGACCTTTGGGAGGTAAACAGGGTCATATGAGGTCAATGGCAGAGCCCTAATGATAGGACAAGGGCCCTTAAAATAAGGGATCTTTCAAACCTCTCTCCATGCACTCACAAAGAAGACACCAGGTGAGCACACAGTGAGATGGTGGCCATCTATATGCCAGAAAGAGTGCTTTCACCAGAATCTGACCATGCGGGCACCCTGATTTTGGACTTTCAACTTCCAGAACTATGAGAAAATAAATTTCTGTTGTTTAATCACCCATTCTATGGTATTTTGTTATGGTAACCTGAGCAGACTAGGTCACATCCATAGTTATTGTGTCATTTATTACAGGAAGGAGCTCTGTATCATCCCTGTGAGTGAGCCACCAGGCCCAAGTGGTGAGTTTTGTAGCTTTAACTCATCAGAATAGAGGTTAAGTGATGAAATGGCAATCAGTGTTACACTATAAACCTATTTTTTTTAAAAAAAGGATTCTCTTGAAAGTATCTGAATGAACTTCTCCCCTCTCTTTATGGTTCCAGAAATGGAGCTAATATTGAGCTGCAACAAGCCCAATGTTTTGCAGCAGTTCCCCAGAAGAGCTGGGTGCCTGAAGAACACTATTGTCCTATAAGGCTTCCCTGGGACCAGGAGAGTAATTTTCTCCACCCACATTCATCTCTCATTTCCTTTAAGTACAAAATGACTTCAAATGACTGAGTTTAAAACATTTCATTTTGCTTTAAAACAAAACAAAATCTGTTTATTTCCTAGCTTCTCGGGCACAGTGAGTCCTTTGTGTTTCCTGACTTTATATTAACTGGCAGTGCTACTCCCAGATATCTACCAATTTAAGGATAGACAAAAGGAATGGGGAGCCCTACAACCTGAAAGGAGAGAGACCTCAGTGGATATCTTTAACTCTTAATCTTCACAAATTCACAGTCTTCTAGAACTGGGTGTTGCAGTTGTGGTTTGGGAACCATTTTTCCTTTCTATCTGGATTTTGAATTCTTAGCACCTTCCCCGAACCCTTCTGTTTCATTTGCCTCAAATCTTATCATCTTTTTGACTGAGTTCACCATGTGGCAGCCTGCAAATGATGCCTGCATACCCACAATCTACTCCTCTTGCCTTAATACACAGGCCACAGAGTCATATTCACATATTAGTAAGGAAATGCCCTCATACTTTCTTCTAAACATAGCAAATAAGGACTTGACACCTTTGCTAGAACCATTTTTTAAACATTTCCAGCTCTTTACCCTTAGCTGCCCTTTCCACAGTAAGGGCAGCTCATGAGTTGTGACAATTATCTTCATAGAATTGCTTGTTTTTAAATTACACATGCATCATAAATAAATTTAATAGAATTACAAGCTATTAGAAAAAATATATTTTCTAACAACTACAATGTACCTGTATTGCCCGTAAACGTGGCTGTCATATAGAAGGTGCTTAATAAGTATTGACTAAGTTAATGAACCATGATTTTTACAGTTAAAGAAACTAAGATCCACTGATAGAACCAGTAACTTAAACTCATTCAAATATTTGTAATGTTCGCTGAAGAGTCTGAAACCATTGAGAGAGAAACATAAAGCAGGTTTCTTTATGCAGCTTCATTTTTTTCAGATTTATTGAGGTATAGTTGACAAAATTGTAATATTTAAAATATACAATGTGAAGATTTTTTATATGTATATTGTAAAAGGATTCCCATTATAAAGTTATTTAACACAACCATCACCTCACATATTTCTCTTTTTTAGTGAGAATTGAAGTTCTACTCTCAGCAAATTTTACTTATAAAGTACAGTATTATTAACTTTAGACACCATGGTATACATTAGATCCTCAGACATTATTCATCTCATAACTGAAAGTTTGTACACTTTTATCAACCTCTCCACATTTACTCCACTCTCACCTGGCAATCCCACTTGGCAACCACCACTATAATCTGTTCTATGAGTCCTGTGGGTTTTTTTAGATTCCACATATAAATGATAACATGCAATGTGTGTCTTTTTTCTGTCTGGCTTATTTTACATAGCATAATGCCTTCCATGTTCATCCATGTTGTTGCAAATGACAGGATTTCTTTCTTTCTTAAAGAAAAATAATATTCCATCTGGTTTCCTTATTAATTCATCCCATCAGTAGACACTTTAGGTTGTTTCCATATCTTGACTATTGTGAATAATGCTGCAATGAACATGAAAATATAGATATCTCTTTGGGATGATGATTTTGTTTACTTTGGTTATATGCTGAGAAGTGGGATTGTTGGATCATATGGTAGTTCTATTTTTTATTTCTTGAGGAACCTCCATACTGTTTTCCACAGTGGCTGAACCAGTTTATATTTTCACCAACAATGTACAAGGGTTCCCTTTTCTTCACATCCTCACAAATGCTTGTTATCACTTGTCTTTTTTATAGTAAACATCCTAACAGGTCTGAGATGATATCTCATTGTGGTTCTGATTTTCATGTTTCTAATCATTAGTAATGTTGAGCATCTTTTCATGTACTTGATGACCATTTGTATGTCTTCTTTGGAAATATATCCATTTATGTCCTTTGTCCATTTTTTTTTTTTCCCATTGGGTTAATTATTGCTGTTGTTATTCTTGTTGTGCTACTGAATTGTGTGAATACCTTGTATATTTTGGAAACTAACATTTTATAGGATATGTGGTTTTCATATATTTTCTCCCATTCCATATATTGCCTTTTTATTTTGTTGATGATCTCCTGCTGTGCAGAAGCCTTTAAGTTTGATACAGTCCCATTTGTTTATTTTTACTTTGATGTCAAACTAAAAAAAATCATTGTCAAGACTCAAGTCAAGGAGTTCATGCCCTATGTTTACTTCTAAGAGCTGGTTATAGTTTCAATTCTTACATTCAAGTCTTTAATTCATTTTGAGTAGTTTTATTTGATATGGTATAGCATAGGGGTTTAGTTTCATTCTTTTACATGTAAATATCCAGTTTTGGTCAATGATGCACTGCGTATATGATGGTGGTCCTGTAAGTTTATAATGGAACTGAAAAATTCCTATAGCTTAGTGACATTATATCTATTGTAACGTTGTAGCACAAAGGTTGCAAAAATGAACAAGGCTGTGGTTGAGACAGCAAACAACTTTAATCTGTGTGGATGGGGATAACACTGAGGAGATCCAAAGGTGGTTCCTGAAGAATTGACTAGTGAAAGTTTGTAGGAGCTAGAATAGGAATGCATGACTGAAAAAGAGGCAAGAGATTAAAAAAACAAACAAACAGAAAACAAACAAAAAAAAAACTACAGGAGAAGAAAAAGAATATCCCCAAGAAAATTCACTGCAAAGGGTTTAGCAGAAGTTTCTGCAAACCTCAATGAGTTCCTTACAAGATTTGAAAACATGAACCCCAATACAAAAAGGTTTGCATTAATAGGGAGAAACGTTTATGCTGTTTTATCTGCTTACAAGCAAATCCATGATGAAAATAAGAAATCTCCATACTGTTTTCCACAGTGGAAAGCACCAGGAACATATTTCTGAAAAGAGTGACACTTCCTCAAAAAAAGCCTTGGGCAGGTGCTTCAGGAGATTTTCCAGATAAGGCACTGTTATCATAGGAGATGATAGCTTTATGTGTGCTATTGCCCTGTAAGACCTTCCAGTGAGACAGATATGGAAATGGAAAACAGTGACATTGATGAACCTGACCTTGTATAGGCTAAGGCTAATGTGTGTGTTTTTGTCTTAGTTTTTAACAAAAAAGTTTAAATTAAAAAAATTAAAAATTGTAAAAATAAAAAAGCTTATAACATAAGAATATAAAGAAAGAATTTTTGTAGAGCTGTACATTGTGTTTGTGTTTTAAATTAAATGTTATCACAAAACAGTCAAAAAATTAAAACAACAATGAGGTATCACTTCACACCTGCCAGAATGGCTACCATCGATAAATCAACAAACAAGTGCTGTCAAGGATGTGGAGAACAAAGAACCCTAGTATACTGCTGGTGGGAATGCAGACAGGTATAACCACTATGGAAAACAGTGTGGAGTTTCCTCAAAAAATTAAAAATGAAACTGCCATTTAAACCAGTGATTCCACTTCTAGGAATATATCTTAAGGAGCCTAAAATACCAATCAAAAAGAATATATGCACCTCTATGTTCATTGCAAAGTTATTTACAATAGCCAAGACCTGGAAACAGCCCAAGTGCCCATCAGTAGATGAGTGGATAAAAAAGCTGTGGGACATTTACACAAGGGAATACTATGCAGCTGTAAAAAAGAAGGATCTCTTACTCTTTGGGACAGCATGGAGGGACCTGGAGAGTATTATGCTAAGAGAAATAAGCCAGTCAGAGAAAGGCAAATATCACATGATCTCACTTATATGTGGAATCTAATGAACAAAATAAACTGACAAATAAAATAGAATCGAGGCATGGGAACATGGAACAGACTGGTGAATCTCAGAAGGAAGTGGAGAAGGAGAGCAGGAAGAGATTCACCCAAGAACTTGTATGCATATATGCATAACCCATGGACACAAACAATAGGGGAGTAAAGGACTTGGGTGGAGTGGGAACTGGATGGTTGAAAACAATGGGGTAAAAAAGGGGACATCTGTAATACTCTTACCAATAAAGATTAAAAAAATTAAGTTAAAAAAGTAAAAGTTTATAAAGTAAAAATGTTACAGTAAGCTAAGGTTAATTTATTATAAAAGAAATTATTTTACAGATTTAATGTAGCCTAAGTGTACAATGTTTATCGAGTATACAATAGTGTACACTAATATCTTAGGCCTTTACATTCACTAACTACTCACTCACTGAGTCACCCAGAGCAACTTCCAGTCCTGCAAACTCCATTCATGGTAAGTGCCTTATACAAGTGTACCATTTTTCTCTTTTATACCATATCTTTACTGTTCATTTTCTATGTGTAGATATGTTTAGGTGCACAAATACTTGCCATTATACTACAATAGCTTATAGCATTCAGTAGAGCAACATGCTGTACAGGTTTTTAACTGAGGGATAACAAGCTATACCACATAGTATAAATGCGTTGTAGGCTATACAATCTAGGTTTGTGTAAGTACACTTCATGATGTTTGCACAATGACAAAATTGACTACTGATGCATTTCTCAGACTATATCCCTGTTATTAAGAAATGAATGACTGTATTATATATCCATTAATAAATCATTGTAGTTATAGTCATTTTAATAATTCTGTCTTTTAACTTTTACACTAGTTGTAAGTGATTTGCACACCATTACTATTTTAGAGTATTCTGAACTTACTTATATATTTACTTTTATCAGTGAATTTAATATTTGCATATTACTAATTAGTATTCTTTAGTTTCAGCTTTAAGAACTAAGAACTCCCTCTAACATTTTTTGTAAGGCTGTTCTAGTGGTGATGAATTCCTTCAGCTTTTGTTTTTCTGGGAAACTCTGAAGGACAACTTTGCCAGGGAGAATCCCTTGGCCGGCAGGGGGTTTTTGGTGTGTTTTTTTCCCTTTCAGCACTTAGACTATATCATCTGATTCCCTTTTGACCTTCAAGTTTCTGCTGAAAACTCCACTGATAATTTTATGGGAGTTCACTTGTATGTAAAACGTTGCTTTTTCAATTGCTGCTTTTATAATTTTTTCTTTGTCTTTAGCTTTTGACAATTTAATTATAATAAGTCTGGGCATGAGTCTCTGAATTGTTTTTTGGTACTCTTTGGATCTGGATGTCTATTTCTTTCCCCAGGTTAGGAAAGTTTTCAGCCATTATTTATTTGAATAAACTTTCTGTCCCTTTCTCTCTCTCTTTGCCTTCTGGGACCCCAATAGTGCATGTATTGGGCATTTGATTTTGTCCCCTAAACTATCTTTAAATTTCCTTTATCTCTTCCAATTGGAGGAGTTCCAATTCCCCTGTTTTCAAGTTTCCCAGTGCTTTCTTCTGCTTGATCTAGTCTGTGGTTGGACCACTCCAATAAATTTTTCTGCTCAGTTATTGTATTGTTCAGCTGTATGATTTGTTTGATACTTTTAATATTTTCATGTCTTTCTGTTGAAATCTTCACATTGTTCATGCATTTCTGTCCTAACTTCAGTAGGCATTGTTATGGCTGACATTTTGAACTCTCTTCTGGGCAATTCATTTATCTTTGTTCCATTAAGATTGGTTTGTGGATAATTATTTTGTTTGTTTGTTTGAAGCATATTCCATTCTTTATTTTCCTTGACATTCTCTGTTGGTTTCTATGAATAAGATAAAGAGCCACCTCTCCCAGTCCTGACAGACTGGTCTCATGTAGGTGATAAACCACGTCAATCAGTCTGGCCCAAGCTCCTGGTTGCCTTTCAAAACTTTATGACCATCCAAGACATGATCTTTGTGTTTAGTGGCTCTCAATGATTGTGCATGTGTCAAGGTCCAACGGTATTCCAAAAGGGAAGATCATTATCAACAATAGATGCAGGCCATTTCAATTTGGGTATTTTCTGTCATCTGATGTGCAGGAGTAACTCAGCTAGTTCCTGGGTTTGTCTCAGAAGGGATTTTTCTATGTGCAGCTGTATATTTGGTGCATCCATGAAAGAAGGAACATTCAGGAACCTCCTATGTTGGTGTCTTTGTCCAAAATCTTGTGTTTTTGATGATTGTTTCCAACTGTGCTCTCAGTCCCTCTTTTTTTGTGAGGAGCTTAATATCTTAATTCTATGGCTTTCTAGCCACTTGCAGTTATGAAAGCAGTTTTATTCAAGTTTTTATAACTCAGTCCTGTTTATTTTACAAAGTCAATGCCACATTAAATCCAAAGCCTTTCTCTTCTCCCCAGAGGGAAAGCTAAACTTGTGTCTCTAGCAGCTTATATAGAGGAAATTATCAGGGCTTGATGATTGATTTGGAGCACAAGGTCTGCTGTTTTCACCATTTTCACCCCATCTTCTTTGCATTGTGGTAAAAAGAAAAGAGCTGGAAATGCGCAGTGTGCCATTACACTGTGGGTTAGCTGAGGTTGCTCTCCTTTCTTTTTTTTTCTTTTTTAAATATATCTTTATTGATTTCAGTGAGAGGAAAGGAGGAGAGTGAGAGATAGAAACATCAATGATGAGAGAGTCATTGTTCAGCTGCCTCCTGTATGCCCCTTACTGGGCCTGTAACCCGGGCATGTGCTCTGTCCAGAAATCAAACCACGATTTCCTAGATCATAGTTTGACACTCAACTGCTGAGCCACACCAACTGGGCAAGGCTGCTCCTTTCATAGCTTAGTTGTAATTGCTGCTCTGGACTCTTTAGAGAAAAGATAGCTCTCATAGGACACACTGATGAGAGCTCTCTTTTATATTGCTACCCTAAACATTAGTCAGCTGCTTCCCCCACATTCTGCTAAAGTTCAGAATTATGCCACATGTAGTGATAGTCCCCAGCAATGTTGTACTCTTTAATTTCTGGAGCCATGGAAAAGAGGAGGACCTCTGAACACAAAAATAATAGTCTGCCCAAAGGAGACTTTCCCATTCTTGAAGTCTTCTTATTTGGACATATGAGAGAAGTACTCTCAAATAATTTCAATGTTGTGTTAGGTACCTTGCATGTCTCTATTTATCTATGTATATCATATATGTAATGCACATATAATAATGCATGCATATGTTTACATGTTTATTTATGTTATAGTATTGTGCATATAACATGTGCATACATACATTTATGTATATATTTATACAGTCATATATACACACATGCATCATGTACACATGTGTGTGTATTTATGTATGTACGCATTCAGTGAGTTGGGTGTGGGAACGGGAAAACCATGACATTTTCCTCAGGTTGCATGCATTATGTGGCTCCCCTTTCTCCAGTTTCCTCTATTTATTTAGTTTGGTTTTAATTTTCTTTGAGTAAGAGTGTTCGGAGATGAATTTTAATCAAAAGAAAATGTCAAATTAAATCTTGTTTTTAATAAGAAAAGAATTAGAGAGTATTAAAAGAAAAAAACAAAGCAAAAAAACCCTTGATGAGGAAACAAAAGATTATAAATAGTAGCAATGAAGGAAAAATAAGCAGAGACAGACCTGAGGAGAATAAATATATGAATGAGCTAATGGATAGAGTGGCTGGATATACTAGTACAAATGTTCATAAAGCTTCTGTACCACATCCTAGAACTTGTGGAAGACAAAAGAGAATTATTACTTAATTCCAATATCATCTTATATCCCACAATAATAACAAAAATTAAGAGTGTAATAAGACAAGTGAAGGAGAGGAGGTGGACCAAAGAAGACTTTTATACAGTGCTGGCATGAGTATAAATTGATACAACTTCTTTTGGAAAACAATGGGGAGTAATCTCACAAAGTTGAACATATGCACATCTTGTAGTGAAACAGTTCCACTTGTAAGCACATATAACTAAGAAACTCTCACAATTATGTTCCAGAATATGTGCAAAACTCTTCATGGCAGCAATGTTTATAAAGGTAAGAAACACACAAAAACCCCCAAAGTCATCAGAACAATCCAAACTGTCCACTGACAGGAAAAAGACTAAAATAGAGTATGGTATATTAGCAAAAAGACTTCTGTTCATAAAAAAAAAAAAAAAAAATGAGGTAAATTATGGCAGATGTTGATTAGCTGGTCAATGCACCCATTTCTTCTTCTTCCTGACCATATAACTAGACTTCATTTTTCAGCCTCCCTTATATTCATGTGTGATCATGTGTGTCAGTTGAGATCCTCTAAGAAGCTAACATAAAGATTGAATTAGGAGTACAAGAGTTTTATTGAGAATGAGCTCTGTGAACAACAAAGGGTAGAGGGAGCAAGAGTAGGCAGGGAGAGTCTTAAAACAGTGATGCAGGTTTGACCCATGTGAAAAGAGAGGTGGGAGGAGTGGAATGAGCAGCTAAAGGAAACTTCAGACTGCAGTGCAGCTCTGAGAAAGTTTTGGCCAGCCTGATGTTAAGTTCCAGCAAAAAGATTGCCCATAGGTAAGTCCTGCACTGGACAGAGATGTCCAGACCCACTTGCAGTGCTGTCTTTGGCTGGCAACTGCCTGGGAAGTCTGGCCTCAGCTATGATGATGTGATAGATTCTAAAGGTGCTGCAGCTGGAGGGAGTCAGCTCACTGCACTCCTCCCAGCAGCTTCTGTGTTGGAGGGAATCTGGGAAGCACAATTCCATGGTTGCCATGCCATGTGACTGACTTTTCAAACATGGAACACAAGAGGAAGTGATGTGTGCCACTTCTGGACATGACCCATAGAAATATATTACATGGATTCTCCATGCTTGGGGGAAGATAAGTATGCCAATTTGAGAAGCTATATATTGAAGACATAGAGAATAAGATGGAGAAATTCTAAATTCCTAATTTACCTCTTAGATAAGACCCACTCACTATGAAAGCATGCACACTTCAGACTTCATGCAGAGAGAAATGAACTTCTATTGTGTTGCAATATTGAGATTTGTGGGTTTGTCTATTATGACAGCTAATTATACACTAAATCATGCTTTTAGTGACTCGTTAAATCACAGATGAATCTTGGATATGCAATTTTGAGAAAGAAAAACAGATCTCAGAAGACAAATACAGTAAGCTATCATTTTATAGACTCAAAAACAAGTAAATCTAATAATATATTGCTTAAGAATGATCAGAAAAGTGTGCAGTAAGATTAATCACAATTTCTCAGGTAATAATTATATTGTCCTCTATAATCTTTCTTTGCATGGAAACACTTGTTAAAGGCAGAAGCTTCCTGTTAGATGTGTAATCACTGCTATAGTTTCTTACAGACTATCAAGTGTTACTATTAAAAATTTTTTATTCCTTGGGGAAATAATTTACATTTTGAAATAAAGATTTTTCTCTAAGAGGTATCAATGAATCATCAAACAATGAATCATCAAATGAGAAATAACAAACTGAAAATTCAAAATATTCTTTTAAATATTTTTATTGACTTTGAGGGGGAAGGGAGGGAGAGAGAGAAAGACCCATCTACATGAAATAGAAAACATTCATTGATTGGCTGCACCTTGCACTCCTCCTACTGGGGATCGAGCCAGCTCACAACCCAAGCATCTGTCTTGACCAGGAATCCAATCAGCGACCTTCTGGTGCATGGTATGGTGCTCAACCAACTGAGCCACATTGGCCAGGGCAAATATTTTTTGTATGCTCAAATATCAGACACAGATAATCAAATTAAATTTGAAAGTGTATTCAGTAAGCAACTATATTTAGCTGCAGTTACACAGACTAAAAATTAGTGGCTTAAACACACAAAGATTTGTTTTTTCCAAATAAAGAAGTTTGAAATTTGGAAGTCCAGAGCTGGTTTGAAATTCCAAAATGTCCTCAGTAAATCAGAATCCCTTCTTTCTGCTCCAATATCCAGCATATGGTTTCCATTCTTAAGGGTAAAGATGACTGCTGGATTTCTACTATCTAACCTGGATTTCAAGTGGCAGAAAGTACAAATGGCAACCTTACTACAATCAGCTTTCTTTAAGCAGTCTTCCAGAAAGTTCCAAACAATATTTACGCTTTCATTTCAGCAACGGAACTAAAAATAGAGTCTTGATTCTGGATGGTCATATGCCCAGCTGAAAACAAAGTTCTACTAAAGGAAGAGGGGAAGAATGTTTATTGGGAAGCAACTGGAAGCCTCTGTCATTGAGTGGAAAAAATTAAAATGGGCCTAGAAATAAAAGGCAACTTGAATAAAATTGTACACAAATCACATGATCTTGAAGTTCTACTACTATATAAAAGTTTAGAGATATTCTTGCAAATATACAACAAAAAACATATATAGGAATGTTTACAACAGGAATGTTCATAATATTAAAAAACTAGAAATAAACAAATTCCATTAATAGTAGAATGGATTAATTGTATATTCATGCAATACATTCTATACTGCAGTGTAAATCAACAATGTATCTGAAAGGAATCATAGAAGCAAGTCCCAGGGGAATCCGTTCATGTAAAGTTCAAAAATTGGCAAAATAGAGTACTGTTTAAGTATATACACATAGGTGGTACTATAGACTGAATTTGTCTCCCCCAAATCATATGTTGAAACCCTGTCCCTCAATGTGATGCAATTTAGAAAGTGCAAACTTTGGGAGGTAATTAGGATTACATGAGGCCATGAGAGTAGAGCCCTCATAAATGGGATTAATGCCTTTATAAGAGTCACATGAGAGCTTGCTTTTTCTGTTCTACTCTCTACCATGTGACAATACAACAATAAGTCAGCAGTCTACAAGCTAGAAGGCAGCTTTCATCAGAACTCAACCATGTTGGACACCTGATATCTGACTTTAGCGTCCACAACTTTGAGAAATAAATTTCTGTTGTTTATATGCCATCCAGTTTATTATATTTTGTTATAGCAGCCCAATATATATATTAAAGCAAAGGTATTGTATTAGTCCGGGTACTCTAGAGAAGAAAATGAACAAATAGGATACATAGGAATTGGTTCACAAGGTTATGGAGGCTGAAAGGTCCTACAGTCTGCCATCTGAAAGCTGGAAAACCAGAAAAACCAATGGCACAATTTAGTCCAAGTCCAAAGAACTGATCATCTAAGTCCCAAGAGAAGTATGAAAGCCTGAGAATCAAGAGTGCTGATGTCCAAGAACAGAAGAAGATGGATATGTCAGATCGAACAGAGAGAGAGAGTGAATTTACCTTTCCTCTACTTTTTGTTCTAGTCAAACCCTCAAAGGATTGGATGATTCTTACCCACATTGGGGAGGGTCATCTGCTTTGCTTAGTTCATCAATTCAATTGCTGATCTCTTCCAGAAACACTCTCACAGACACACCTAGAAAACATGTTTTACCAGCTGCCTGGGCCTCTCTTTGCCCAGTCAAGTTGATACATAAAATTAGCCATCACAAGTCCACTTCTTGTTACCTTAATACTTATATGCATCTCTTTAAACCATACTTAATCTCCAAACAAAGAAAGTAGCAAGGCTATAATTCTGCCTAATTTGATACAACAATCCTGTTTATAACCAAAAATGTACTAATCCTTTCCTCAGAAGTGGAGGTAAAATCCTTGACTGATGTATATTCTTCTCCTCATATCTTGTAACTTGAATGCTATAATGTAAAATTAACAGCACTTAACACTAATATAAAATTAAAATGTTACATGATAAGGGAACAAGAGAGTAAATAAAACAAAGATATTTGCTTAATATATGCTTATATACTCACAGACATATTCATAACAAAATAAAGAGGAAATAATCATAATAACTACAGTCCCTGCTTCTGTAACTGATCACATGGTCACAGCTGGTATTTTTAACTATCGTCTTCCATTACCCATTACATATTCCCTTTGCCTTCATCAAGCACCTCAGCTGGTTCATTCTTTACCTGATGGGGCGACCCAAACCTTCAATCCTGAAGGGTCTTGGCCATTAGTAGTCCATCGTGGATTGGGTTGTTGTAGTTTTCCATAGAGTTAATCACAAGGCGTGGTAATGCTGAGAGATGCCCTAAGGGATTTCTTGTATTCCAGACGTGTTCTTCCTTATCTCCACTGTGGAATAGTATGCCAATTTCCCTGTTCACTCAAAGGTGTGAGGATCCCAAAGTGGCCTATCTATTTGGGCTGTTATAACAAAATACCAAAGACTGACTGGCTTATAAACAACAGAAATTTATTTCTTACAGTTTTAGAGGTTGGAAGTCCAATCATGGCACTGGCATATTTGGTGGCTGGTGAAGGCCTGCCTCCTGGTTTACAGACAGCACCTTTTCACTGTGTCTTCACATGGTGGAACTTTCTTGATCCACTTTTATAAGGGCACTAATCTACCTCACAGAGGCTCTACTTCCTAATATCATAATCTTGGAGAGTAAGTTTCAACACATGAATTTTAGTGGGACACAAGATTCAGACTGCAGCAGGTAAAATTGACAATAAAAGTCGGCGTTATAGGCTGAATTGCATCCTGTCAAAATTCATATGTTGAAGACCTAACCCTCAGTACCTCAGAATGTGATTGTATTTGGAGATATAGCTGTTAAAGAGGTAGCTAAATTAAAATGGGGTCATTAGGGCTGGGCCTAATTCAATCCGACTGCTGTCCTTATAAGAAGAGGAGATTAGAACACAAACAGAAACACCTGACGTGTGCACACTGAGAAAACCATGTGAACACATAGCAAGGTGACTTTCTACAAACTAAGGAGAAAGATCTATGAAGAAACTAAACCTGCTGCCACCTTGATCTTGGGCTTCTAGTCTCCAGAAATATGAGAGAATAAATTTCTCTTGTGTAAGTCACCCAGTCATTGATATTTTGTTAAGGCATTCCAAGCTGATTAATACAGTAAGGATTATGGACTCATCTGAGGATGGGGCAGAAGGATAAAATCAGGGAGGGCCACAGATGATTTTCTAAGATAATGTGCTATATTTTAATGTGGATGTTGGGTATGTGAGAGTTTTAGCATTATTATTATTTTAACTTTAAATATATGTTATGTGTGTTGTGTGGTAAATATGTTTAAATATGGAGAAAAAGAAAAAGAAAAGAAAGATGTGAAATAGTTTTCTTAAAACTACAATAAGGAAAATAATCATAGAGGCACTTGAACAAAGATTTATATTATGCAATTAAAAGAAAGCTATAGATTAAATTCAGGAACATAGCATCAAAGCTAAACTTAAAAGCCCCAACTCCCCTAAAGCTTAAAATGTATTTTATTCAAGGAAGAAGTTGAGTGTTAAAAGTGTCAATTTAATTTGTTAGTGTGAAAACTAATTATCTACTGCTGCTATTATCCCATTGAATAAGAATTATTATCATAGAAAGATAAATTTAGAATAAGTAGAGATAAAGATAAATTAGAATAGCAGAGATTATCAGCATATGTGTATAATACAGAAAGACTAGTTTAAAAGAAACTATTATTTTGTTCAAAGTAGTTTCTGTTCATGACTGCAATATTATTATTGTGTTATGTGACATAGTCTAATTGCAGGCAGACTAAAACAGGAGTCAGGAGGATATGTTCTAATTCTGATCTTAATTTCTCTCAGAATTAATCCCTTCATCTGTACACATAGGGAATAGATAAACCTGCCTGCATACCTGATGGTTCAATGTGAAAATCATAGCAAGTTACAGCTGGATTGCAAATTAAACATTTTATAATTTGGCTTACTCCTTTTAAATATGATGAAATTAATATTAGAGAGAGACCACGGTAATCATTGAAATATTGGGTCTAGAACTCATCTCTTGAAGTAATATCCCAGAAATCATAAAGGAAAGAAAAAGGAAATTAGAAGTGAAATAAAAAACTGGGCAAATAATCTGGAATTTCAATAGCTGAACAACAGTAGTTATGGAAAGATAGTAGAGAGAAAATGGAGGTGAGGAAATTGTCAATGAAATAATTCAACAAAATCAATGAGAACTGAAGCAAACTAATTTTCTTATTGAAAAAGCCCAACAAGTGTCCACCATAATAAGTGAAAATGTACTATAGTGTGGATTCATTGTTGTGAAATTTAAGAATGTTGGGGATTGTAAGAATCTTTAAGTTTCAGGTGTGTGGGAGGGTGCAGATAACATTGGAGAATCATGAAAAATGATTAATATCAACAACAGATATTTCATTAGCAACACTGAAATTAGAAGAAAATAAATTGATAATTTTAAAATGCTGAAGGAAAAATTTCCAACCTAAAACTCCATGCTCAACCAAACTATCAATGAAATGTGAAGGTAGAAGAAAGACATAGATATGGGTAAAATATGAAGAAAAGCAAAGTCATGATAGTAGTTATCTCTAGGGATTAGAAGGTAGATGCACTCAATCTAGGAAGAACAAAGAGGGGACTTCTAAAGTTGTGGTAATGATCTTTTCTTAAAAATAAATAATACACATTAAACTCAAACTTAAAGATTAAAATAATCAATAAATAAACACCAAAATGGTAAATTAAAAAATTATCAATAGAGTTTGTATGGCAGTAGGGTTAATGGGGGCTTGAATAGGAGCGAATTTCTCAGGTGTAACTCTTTATATAATCTTTTTTGAAAATTTAATTTATTGAGAAGAGAGAGAGAGACATTAATTTGTTGTTCCACTCATTTATGAATTCATTGGTTGCTTCTTGAATGTGCCCTGACTGGGGATTGAACCTGCAACCTTGTGATATGGGGACACACTCTAACCAACTGATCTACAAGTCTAGGACAAGTTACCTAGATATTTGTAAAGGGAGGTAGGTTGGGGTGCTTATATCACACATCCCCCAGCAAACTCTAAATCCATAAAAGAAATTTTTGTTTCACAAAGTCTCTTCTTGGAGTTCCTCTCCTTCATATGTCCCACACTTAGTGCTTATCTTTGCTAGTAATAGCCTGAGACCAGAGCACAAAGGGCACCTTCCCTGGGGCTCATGCTTTACAGGACCCTGATACCACAAATGTGCATACATAAAAATGTATGAAAGAACATATGGGTACCTCTTGCACTAATGCCCTGGTGCTCAGTCCTAAAACAGACCAACACACTATGCTAGCATCCACTTGTATGCCTGATGTCATTTTGGCCGAATAAGAATGAAGTCCTCAAAACTAAAGGGAATCATATTTCAGCACTGTGAAGGTTTATGACTTATGCCATTGGCTACATTGGAAATAGACACTTTTTTTGAGTTTTAAGATAATTTGAATGGCAGAAGCACTAAAGTAAGAGAAAAGGCTCACTTTTCTAATCTGTCTTCTCAGATATCAGGAAAACAATTGAATTTTGCATATTGAAACACTTCCCAGTAATGCTGAAGGTCCATTTTCTTGCTTTTCTTTGCAATTTCATCCTAATCTAGAAATAATTCAAATTACCAGGGTGTTTTCATTGAGACACCCAAAGGACATTTTGCAGTACTAAACCATTCATATTACCCTTAAGTTTGATATATATAATTCTAGACAACGTGTGAAGTATAATACCATTTCTGTACACTGGCAACTAAATGAACATTGAATGGCAAAATTGTTAATAGTGTTAATTTTCCTTTTTTAATCCTCACCCGAAGATATTTTTTCCATTGGTCTTTTAGAGAGCGTGGAAGGAAGGGGGAGAGACAAAGAGGGAGAGAAACGTCAATGTGAGAGACATATTGATTGGTTGCTTCTCTCACCCAGAGCCCAGGATTGAGCCTGCAACTGAGGTACGTGCCCTTGACCAGGAATGGAACCTGAGACCCTTCAGTCAGTGGACTGACATTTTAACCACTGAGCAAACTGGCTAGGGTAATAGTTTTATGTTTTATGAAATTACTTAGTAAGATTTTACCCTATTTTTTAAAAATTAAAATATGTTCAGCTTTATTCAAAACAGTTTATTAAAAATGTGTTTATACCTTAAATGCTGTTATTAGTCACTTATTAAAAATTCATAGAATTCCGATAAAAACAAATGTGTTATTTAATTTGTTATTCATTTTAATGAATTTGTTGTTATTCATTATAATTTTGTATTTGGCTTTATTTTTTATTGTTTGCACTTTTACAAATGTCCCCATTTGCTCCCTTTTTCCTACCTCCACCCAGCCCTTGCTCCCCCTTCCTTCTGGCCATCACCACACTGTTGACTGTGTCTGTGTGTCATGTATACATGTTCTTTGGCTAATCCCTTCACCTTCTTGCATCCAGTCCTCCTCTATCTCTTCCCCTCTGACAGCTATCAGTCTGTTACATGTGTCCATGCCTCTGTTTCTATTTTGTTTGTCAGTTTATTCTGTTCATTAGAGTCCACATATAAGTGATATCATATGGTATTTGTCTTACTCTGACTGGCTGATTTCACTTAGCATAATAACTTCCAGGTCCATCCATGCTGTCACAGAAGTTAAGGGTTCCTTCTCTTTTATTGCCATGTAGTGTTCCACTGGGTAAATGTACCACAACTTTTTAACCCACTCATCTACTGATGAGCACTTGGGCTGTTTCCAAATATTAATTATTGTAAATAATGCTGCTATGAACATCAGAGTGCACATATTCTTTCAAATTGGTGTTTGGAATTCTTAGGATATATTCCCAGAAGTGGGATCCCTGGGTCAAAAGGCAGTGGCTTCTAACCTTGATAGATAATTTTGGTTTATATCATTAGTGTAAACAGTGTAAATTATTTTCACAAATTATATGAAAATATTGACTAAAATAATGTAATTAGGAATTTTGCTGAAATTAAGGCAAGAAAAAAAGTTCAGAAAATTAACATGATAATAAATTATACTTACTTATTTTATTATTCATCTAAACACTACTAATGCATCAACAGAATGACTAGACATGTATAACTGTAATTAATTTTAGTACTTTAGCTTTCAAACATACAAACTTAGTTTTTATAAAGGTTTATTTGCCAAGATAAGAGAATAGAATATGTGAATATATTTTAGGTTTACCAGTTTGTTAGCTTGATTTGTAAATTTTAACTATTCAGACATACGGTAAATGGACTTCCATGTGTACTCTTGCACTGGTGCCACAAATATTAGGACCAGGACCTTTTTCCTCAATGATTTTGGATTTTCTCCTGACTCTTCTGTACTCTTTGCTACTTAAATTCTTTTTCCCTCTACTAGGCAGCTTCCACACTTAAACAGCATATCCATCTCATCATTATCCTCAGGAAAACAAATGGAGCCCCAGTTAGCAGGACCTATTCTTAGAACAGGCTAGCATGGTATTTTTCCTCTTGTACCTGGGAAAATTCTGAAGTAGGAAACAATCCTCTATAGAGATTTACCAGGCAATACTATATCTTGTTCTACCTTCTTCTTGCTTGCTCTCCTTGTTTTGCTAAGAGAATAAAGTACCTCATTCACATTCTCTAGCATCTTTTTATGGCTGAGTTTGAGATCCCATCCAGTGGTATTTGCATTTTGAAAAAAATGTCCACAATCATAGGGGAAGTTTGTTGTTGCTGCTGTTGTTTTACAGTTTACTCTCAATTTTATTTTGTATAGGTTTCAGTTGTACAGGTTAGTGGTTAGACAATCATATACTTTACTTAGTGTTCCCCTTGATATTTCCAGTACAATCATAGGAGACTTTAAATGTTAGAAATCCCATCCGGCCAGGCGTGGCTCAGGGGTTGAGCGTTGACCTAAGATCCAGGCTGATTGGGGTTCGATTCCCAGTCAGGGCACATGCCCGGGTTGCAGGCTCAATCAATGACTCTCATCATTGATGTTTCTCTCTCTCTCCCTCTCCTTTCCTCTCTCTGAAATCAATAAAGATATATTTTTTTAAAAAATGTTAGAAATCCCTAAGTTTGGGTTATCAGACATCACTAGAGAAGAGATTTTTGAACAAGATGCCTCAATTTTTAACGATTTTTAAAAAATGTATCTTTACTGATTTCAGAGGGAGGAAGGGAGAGGGAGAGAGAAAGAGAGAGAGAGAAACATCAATGATGAGAGAGTCATCATTGACCGACTGCCTCCTGTACACTCCCCAACCAGGATCAAACCCGCAACCTAGGTATGCGCCCTGACCAGTAATTGAACTCTCAAGCTTTTGGCATGCTGGAAGACGTTCCAAACAAGTGAGCCACCCCAACAGGGCAAGACACCTTTTTAATTATTGTGGACATCTTTATTGAAATGAATGTTATTTCAGTTAGTCCTTTTAAAAATATTGAGAAGAGCATGCAGATCTGACTGGATTTTACTGGCTATACTTTACTTCACTTCTTTAAAAATCTTTAATTATCGATGTTATGGACCCAGAGAAAGAAGTTACCTAGTAAGAAGGGCTTTCAGTGGCTTAACTTGGCTTGAATTTAAAACACAGGGACTAGCAGCAATTTCTACACAAGAGCTTCAAGCAAACTGCATTTCAGGGAGAATCCTACAGCAAGCTGCCTACCTCCCATACTGAACTGCCTTCCTGCACTGTGTTCCTGCCATCTGAGCCAGCCCTTATAAAGGAGTTCCAAGAATAGTGTTTCAACCAGTAGGACAGAGGTTGTCCCCATTTAATCAGAGATTGACACCTTTATTCCCATCAGCATTTTCACCAATTAGAGCAGCTCCATTCTGAACAATCAAGACAGTGATTTTCGAACCAATGAAACTGTGAGGATTGGAAGTCCTCATTTGAATGAGAACAAAACAATCAGGGACCAGGGGCAGGGAGTTCTGTCTATATGTCTCCCTTCTGACTTGGAGATTGCACTTTCCCTTTCCACAAAAGACTGAAGACTGCATTTCTCAGGCTAGAGCTGAAACAGCGAAGATGAAATACCTAAGACATCTCAACTGACCAGAGCAGAGAAGAGAGGGCAGGGCAGGACAAGGTAGGACAGGGCAGGATGGAATGGAGTGGAGCAGAGCTGTCTAACTATGGAGGAGCCTGAACCCAGGGCCTCCTAGCCCCAGGGTCCCCTCTTCCCAGGGCCTCACAACCTTACTGTTTCACAGGGTGCTGATTTATAACTAAGCTGTAATGCTTAGCTGAGGCTGGATTTTTAGCTATGGCTAAGTGAGAAAATGAGCAAATCCTTTCCCAAAATAAGAATTATAAAACTATACAAAATTGACAAAATAACCATTTCAGTGTTCTGGAAATTGACCAAAGTCATATAATAATCTGAAGGGCATTTATGCTTGAAAAACTGCTGAATTTCAGATAAGAACCATGAGACTTGTATGGCACCAGGAAATGAAGATCAGCTGTGCAATATTATGTCTCCATATCTCAATTGTCCTTTAAAGTAAAAAACCATTGTACTTTCCCATGATACAGGATAATGCTGTTGCAAAATATGCGGGGTGAATTTTAAAGTGTAAACATGTGCATGACATTTGTTCTAATAATCTTAGTTCTAGGAATTTTTAGAGTTCTACGTGATTTCTGAAAAAAAACCCATCCAAAATAAAAAATCCAAGATACATATAGTAAAATGTTCAACATCTTTACAATGGTTGAAGAAAATCCTAAAAGCCAATTAAAGTTTCACAATAAAATAGTATATCCAAAAATAAAATATTTGTTGCACAGCTTTCAAAATGATGAGGAACTTTTAATGATTCAAGACAATATTTGTGATATATTATCAGTTTGTGTATTTTAAGAGGCTTCAGTATATATAACTAGGAGAAGGCAATGTCCCTAAGTATCATAGAATTTATTTGTATTTCTAAAAAGGAAACACCAAGCTGATACAATTTTTATGTAGACAATTAACTAGGTCCGTGTATCAAAAAAACCTTATTAATACTCAAATGTTTTCAGTAAAAAAAATCTATATCAGTGGGGGAAAAAACACTGAGAAAATAACTTCTGTGACTTTTTCATGAAAATTTCTTTTGAAAAAATTATAATAACCAGATAAAATACTTACATTCTGATGCAAAGAATAGGATACAAATTCATGTAAATGTAGTAATCAAGTTTTTTTAAGGTACAAAAGTCATCGTCCCCATCTCTCAAAAAAAATCAAAACAACAAAACTTTTCATAAAGAAGGAAAATGAAAAAGACAACTAAAAATATTAAATGGAAGAGAATATGACAAAAAAATGCACGGTCCTTTATCCACAATTTCATAATCAGAGAAACTCATAACTAAAGATTTGTTCATAACTCATTTCACAGTTTAAAAAAAAAAAAAAAAAAAGACCAGAAATAACACCAAAAAAGAAAAAAGATAAACTGCTGAAATTCAGATAAGAACCATGAGACTTGTATGGCACTCTTGCCTGTGACTGCTCCTGTGAAAACCTCCCAACCAAACCTTTCGCCCCCAGCTCAGTAAGTGCAGATGCTTCGCCAGTTTTTCTGCTGCAGTTGATGTGAACTCACTCAATTTGAAGTGTCGGGTGGTACTCATACCCGTCAACGTTATCAAGGGAATTGATGATCTCCAGGGCACAACTCAGGCTGAGATTAGTGTAAGACAAGTAAGGCACAAAGTGAGGTACAAGTGGGCACAAAATTTAAAGAAGCACTAAAAATGCATTAATCAAGATGAATATTTCAATGCAATGTTTTAAAACTACGTTTTTATTGATTTCAGAGAGAGGAATAGAGAGGGAGACAGATAGAAACATCAGTGAGAGAGAAACAATGATCGGCTGCCTCCTGCAACCCAGGCATGTACCTTGACCTGGAATTGAACAGGGATCTCGGCTCAATGCAATATTTTTAAAAAATCAAAATTATTGCAAAAAATCCATAATGAACAAAGTACTGTATCAAACTTTTAAATGAGGACCATAGCCAGCCCTGGCAATGGATCTACTATAGTTGTGGTTGAAGCAAGCATATTCCTGGCTGATGCAGTTATCAGAGAAAGATGCATGTTGATTTTATTTGTATAAGTACTTAAAGTTATAAATATTCCTCTGATAAATATTTTAGTTGTATCCATAGATTGATTGGTCATATTTTCAAAAATTCTGCAATTTTTTATCTGTATTTTTATATTCAAATAACACTTAATAGTTTTTTTAATTTCAGTACAAAATATAATTTAAATTATTAATTTTTAGTTTTATTGCACTGTGATCAGTAAATACTGTTTGCATTATTTCCAATTTTTTGTTGTTGTTAATCCTCACTTGAGGATATTTTTTTCCATTGATTTTTCTTAGAGTGGAAGGGAGGGGTGAGGGGGTGGAATTGAGCCTGCAACCAAGGTACTTGCCCTTGACTGAGAATCGAACCTGTGACCCTTCGATCCGAAGGCTGACACTCTAACCACTAAGCCAGGGCATGTTATTTCTATTTTTGAATTCTATTGAAGCTTTCTTTGAGGCCTAATATATAGTCTATTTTTATGAATGTATATTCTGTATTATATAGGTTCATGGTCCTATGACCTATACATTTTAATTTTTTTATAACTTTTAAAATTTGTATCCACTTATTCAGCCTTAGATTGAAAGGTATGTAAATGCCTGTTATTAGTGTGAATTGATCATCTATTTTTCCTCATATTTAATATATACAAACAGTTGAAAAAAATGTTGAATTTTAGGTAAGAATCACGGGAGTATATGGAGCAAAAATATGCATACATATATACAGTCTTTTTATATGTATCTATACATATGTACATATATAGATTTTACTATAAAATATGTTTTATTCTGTTATATCATTGATATTTAGAAACTTAGAATTTTGTACTAATGGTAGCTTTTATATTAATGTCATTCCCTTTTTACACTCTATTGGTTCCCTGCTATGAACAATATTGAAATGTATTAATTGCCTCTTCTTACCACTTACTTACCTCTTAACCATGATCTGATATAAAATATATTTTTAATCCCAATTACTACCTGTTGTAGGCAGAGTAATGCCCTCTCAAAAGACACACATGTCCCAATTCCCAAAACTTATAAATATGTTACTGTAGATGGGGAAAGGAACTTTGCATGTGTGAAAAAGGGGACATCTGTGATATTTTCAACAATAATGGTAAATTTTAAAAACAGAGCCTTGAGATGACATCATTATCTGTCCGAGTCAAATGTAATCACAGGAGTCCTTATAAGTTGGAGGAAAGAAGGTCAGAATCAGAGAACAAGATGTGACAGCAGAAGCAAACACTGGAATGATGCATAGCCATAAGTCAAGAAATTCAGGCAGCCTGTAGAAGCTAGAAAAGACCAGGAAATAGATTCTCTCCTAGAGCCTCCAGAAGGAAACAGCCCTGCCAACCAATTTTGGACTTCTGACCTCCAGAACTGTAAGATAACAAATTTGTGTTGTTTTAGCCATTAAGTTTGGGGTAATTTGTTTCCAGAAGCAATAGGAAACTAATAAACTACCTATAAGGCAATGTACAAACTCATTGTACATTTGATATATTCTTCTTCTTTTCCATTTTTCTAACATATAAACATTTTTTAGTACAATGTTGTCTCCTATATTTATCATTTAGACTCAACTCTACAGGAAATTATATATTTGATGCTTAAAACCAATCCTTATGCCAATGTTTCTTCAGCCATTTTGTATTTCTGAAGTTCATTTTCTAGCAGATTACTGAGAAAGTGTTCATGGGAAAAATATTCTCTGAATCCATGCATGTTCATAACATGTTTGTAGTCCTTATACTTGAAAGTTAGTTTGGCTGGATATAAAATCTTTGTCTCATACCATCTTTCATTGAGTATTTTAAATGTTACTCCACTGTTATCTCGGATAAGGCCTTCCTGTCAAAAAATATAATGGACAGTTGATTTTATTTTCTTAAAAAAGTCTTGAGTTCTTTTTATACTATAAATGTCATAAAATTCAAAGATGTAAATATAAAATATGAAATTATATAGACTGAATAAAATAAGGGTGGATTTCTTTTTAACTTGAGAGTAGAAAAACGTTATTAATTATAATTTAAAATTCAAAAATGCTAAAAGTATTGATACATTTTAATTCATTAAAACTTATGGCTAGAGAGTGGGAAGATGGCAGCACTGTGAGAAGAAGCAGAGTGCCCCTGTCCCAGTCACAAACTCAATTTACCACTAAAATACTGCATAACCAGCTTGGAAAAACTAGAGAAATATACCTGAGTAAACATATTTTCAAGTAGGGAACACTGAAGAAACATCATAGTCTGGTAAGGGGGGGGTAGAAAAGGAGAGTCCCCACTGAAGCCTGTGCAAAGATTCATCCCCGTGGGAGTGTGACCTGGCACCCAAAAGCAGGGATCTCAAACCTGGAGAGAAGGAGTGCTCCCTGTGGAGGGCAGAGGGGCCCAGGGGAACAGTGTGCTTGCGAGGAGGAGACCATGCTTTTCTAGTGAAACAAAGCTAATGGTGGCTACAACAGGTATCTTCCACACCAGGTGCCAACCACATACAGGACCCTCTACCTTCCTGTAAGGCATTGTGTAGAACCCTAGAAAGCATTTAATCTTTGTGGCATGAGAAAGAAGAAGAGAGCCCTCTCACCAACAGAGATGGACTGGAGATACCTGTGGGAGGGAGTTTTTCTCCAGCCCCATGAGCTCCCAGTGGGTGAGCCACTTCTGGGGGTTTTGACATGCCTGAGGGGTGCTGGGCTAGCGCACAAGGAGCCACTCCAGCTTTACTGAGATCACCGGTGCAGGGGAGGTGCCTGGGGCTGACTTTGTGTCCCCTCCTGCTTGGTGCCTTGGCAAAGGGGTGGCAGGACCTTGCAGGATGGGTTATTTGTTTGTGTGTTGATTTGTGCATTTTTGAGTTTTTGAATGTCAAACTAACTTCCACCTTCCTAGCTTGCATTGGGTAAACAGACCAGTGAAAGGTGGGATTTACTTCTGCATTGTGGAGAGTTTGAAATTTGCGGGCCTTGTGCAACCAGCCAACTAGATCTGAGAAAGGAGGGGTGGAGCATGCCTACTTCTCCTGCAAGCTAGGAGCACCACTCCCAACAGGAAAAGGGCTGGTTCATGTCACTGAAGCCCCAGATACCTCCCACAGGGCACAGTCTGAAGGAAAAGGGAGAAAAATTCACAGGAGGACATTACAAGAATAAGGCATTCAAGAACTATTGTTTGGGAACTGGAGGAAAAACTTAAAACCCCTGCTGGGGCTCAGCAGGCAAAGTGCTCACTGGAATGTATTTTAATCTAACCCACTCAGATCAGGCTGCTGAAACTGCCGATACAAAAAATGTAGCAAACTGAAGTCAATCTGAAACTGTAGCAGGACATTGTATGGGGAACTAGAATTGGAGGATAGGGTAGATACTGAGGAGCTGGCTGTGAAGGAGAGGCTTCTTCACAGTGAGTGCTTGACAGCAAAACCTCTAAGTAAGGGGAGTGATATCTTGAGCTACACTAGCCATCCTGCACCCTAAAAACTCTACAGGAGACTCTGGAGTAAGACCAGGCAACCACAAGGGAGAGACAAAATAACTGACAAGTGGGGGTAGTCCACAAAGAACCTCAGATTAAGCAACTACCTAAACACCAGAACCAAAACAAGACCGCTCCTGACATTAGCGTGATACACACGTACCTCCCAGGAGAACTGAACTCAGAATACAAAATAGTGAGCCTGAAACAAGGTAAGCTGCCCAGATGGAGCTCACCTGATTAACTTTTTTTTCTTAGGAAAAAGAGAAAGAAAGAAAAAATGTCTTTTTAAATTTTATAATTTTTTTTAATTTATAAATTTTTTAATTAAATTTTTTAAAAGAATTTTGTTCTGCTCATATTGATTTTTGGTTTTTTGTTTGTTTTTTGTTTTGTTTTGTTTTATCTTTTGTTCTACTATCAAATCTTCCTTGATATTCTCTGCATAATTGCTGGGATATTATCATTATAACCAATAAGTTTACTGCTTTTCTCTATACTTTTTCCCATATCTCTTATTGGACTCCCTAACTGCCCTTGCTTTCTCTCTCTCTCTTCTCAGTCCATTGGCATAACTTTTTATTTCTTTATTTCTTTACTTTTTCTTCCTTCTGTTTTTCTGTCTTTTTGTTTGATTATTAGTTTCTGTTTGTATCTTTATTATATTTTTATTCTTTCATTTTAAACTATTACCCTATTCTTATGCTGTACCTTTAATTTTTTGCTCACCCTTCTATCAGAATCTTTTCTCTGCCCCTTTTAACTCCCAGTAGCTTCACTAGTTTTTACATTTTATTTCAATTAATTTTTTTACCTTTCTTTACTCTTAGCAATAACATACTTTACTCTCTCTAGCTTTTCCTTTTTTTTTTCCTTTTTTTTTTTTTTTGGCTTTAGCATTTGTGATCTTTCTTCACTCTCCCAGTTCTATTTTCACTTGGGTTGTTTTCATTGTGATTGTCAAGATATTTTGTTAGATACTCCTTGTCTCCCGGAAGTTTAGTTGTGTATCGTCCTGCCTTGCCAGTACCAGTACAACGGCTCATATGACATGGGTGGGGCTAAGACACACAATTAGCCAACCTCAGAGGAGAGTCCTCCCAAAAACAGGTCAACAAAAATCTAGAGCCAATCACAACAAGAGAGCCCAAAGAACCCACAAAGGGACACACACAAGAGGGACACACTTAGAGCAAAGAGCTCAGAAGTATAAGGAAAACACAACTTTGGGCTCCACTGTACTCACACTACAAAAGCCCACCCTGTAAGACTGGGAGACAGCAAATATATCTAATATATAGATACAAACACTAAGAGCCACTAAAATGGGGAGACAAAGAAACAACCCCCAAACAAACAAAAAAGGAAAAATCGACAGAAAAAGACCTGGATGAGATGGAGTTAAGCAAGTTATCAGAAATAGAGTTTAGAGTAATGGTTATAAAGATGCTCATGGGAATTAATGAGAATAACAAGACACTTAATGGTAAGGTCAAGGAACTTAGTGAAAACGAGGAAAAAGAGATAAATATCATAAATAAGAATCAGGCAGAAATAAGGACTACTACAGCTGATATCAAGAATACATTAGAAGGAATTAAAAACAGGCTCAGCGAAGCAGAGGATAGAATGAGTGACTTAGAAGGTACGGTAAAAAAAACAACCCACAATCATAGCAGCAAAAAGAAAAACACTTAAAAAGCTTGAGGACAGTCTAAGAGAGATTTGGGACAAAACTAAGTGAAACAACATTCACATTATAGGAGTACTGGATGGACAGTAAAGAGAGCAAGGTATAGAGAACTTGGTGGAAAAAATAATGACAGAAAACTTCCCTTCGCTGGCGAAAGAGAAAGCCACAATGAATGGATTAACAATGAGATCAAGGACGAAATCAAACACTTGTTGGATAAAAATGAAAATGAACAGACAACAACCCAAAATCTATGGGGCACGGCAAAAGCAGTCCTGAGAGGAAAGTTCATAGCATTACAGGCCTACATCAAGAAACAAGTAAAATATCTAATGAACCATCTAACACAACAACTAAAAGAACTAGAATGAGAACAGCAAGAAAGGCACCGAGGAAGGAAATAATAAAGATCAGAACAGAAATTAATGACATAGAGACTAAAGAAAAATACTAAAAATCAATAAAACCAAGAGCTAGTTCTTTGAAAAGATAAATAAGATTAATGCACCTTCAGCCAGACTCACTGAGAAACAAAGAGAGAGGACCCAAATAAATAAAATCAGAAATGAAAGAGGAAATATAGCAACTGACCCAATGGAAATACAAAGGATTGTAAGATAGTACTATGAGCAACTATGTGCCAATAAACTGGACAACAGAGGTGAAATTAACAAGTACCTAACAAATACCTAGAAGCGTACATTCTTCCAAAGCTGAATCAGGAAGATGCAGAAAACCTGAATAGGCTGATAACAAATAATGAATTTGAAGCAGTAATCAAAAAACTACCAGCAAACAAAAGGCTTGGACAAGATGAATTTACAGGCGAGTTTTACCAAATGTACAAAGAAGAACTAACACCTATTCTACTCAAACTATTGCAGAAAATTTAAGAGGAGGGAAAACTCCCAAGTTCTTTTTATGAAGCAAGCATCATCCTAAACCCCAAACCAGATGAAGAAACTACAAAGAAAGAAAATTACATGCCAATATCCCTGATGAACACAGATCCAAAAATTCTCAACAAAATACTAGCAAACCAGATCCAACAACATATTAAAATGATCATACACCAAAACCTAGTGGGATTTATTCCCGGGATGCAAGACTAGTACAACATCCGCAAATCAATAAATATGATACATCATATAAACAAAATGAAGGACAAGAATCACATGATCATATCAATAGATGCAGAAAAAGCATAAGGCAAAATCAAGCACCCATTTCTGATACAAACTGTCACCAAAGTGGGAATAGAGAAATCATACCGCGATATAATAAAGGCCATATATGACAAACCTACAGCCAACATCATATTCAATGGGCAAAAACTAAAACCATTTCCCTTAAAAACAGGAACAAGACAGTAATGTCTGCTTTCACCACTCTTATTCAACATAATATTGGAAGTCCTAGCCACAGTTATAAGACAAGAAGAAAACATGAAAGGCATCCAAATCGGGAAGGAGGAAACAAAATTGTCATTTGCAGATGACATGATATTGTACATAGAAAACCCTAAAGACTCCATCAAAGTACCACTAGATTTGATAAATGAATTCATCAAGGTAGCTGGATACAAAATTAACATCCAGAAATCCATGGCATTCTTATACATCAACAATGAACTCTCAGAAAGAGAAACTAATAAAAGAATAAGATACCTAAGAATATACTTAACCAAGGATGTAAAAGACCTGTACTCGGAAAACTACGGGTCACTGAAAAAAGAAATAGAGGAAGATATAAAGAAGTGGAAGAGTATGCCATGCTGATGGATTGGGAGAATTAATATCATTAAAATGTCCATACTACCCAAAGCAATTTAGAGATTCAATGCAATTCTTATTAAAATACCAATAGCATGTTTCACAGTATCAGAACAAATATTCCAAAAATTATATAGAACCAAAAAAGACCCCAAATAGTTGCAGCCATCTTGAGAAAGAAGAACAGAGACAGAAGGATCACTTGACCAGATATCAAACTGTACTACTAAGCCATTGTAATGAAAAGAGCCTGGTACTGGTATAACAACAGACATATATATCAAAGGAACAAAAGATACCCCAGAAATGGACTCACACCATTATGGTCAATTAATATTTAGCAAAGGAGGCAAGAGCATACAATGGAGTAAAGACAGTCTCTTCACAAAATGGTGCTGTGTATATTGGACAGGTACACGCAAAAAAAATGAAAGTAGATCACCACCTTTCACCATACACAAAAGTAAACTCAAAATGGATAAACGACTGATATGTAAGTGGCGAAACCATAAAAATCCTGGAAGGAAACATAGGCAGTAAAGTCACAGACATCCCACGTAGTGGACTTTTCACTGATACATCTCCTAGGGCAAGAGAAACAAAAGAAAAAATAAACATATGGGACTACATCAAACTAAAAAGCTTCAGCACAGCAAAAGAAAACAGCCTCAAAGTACAAAGGAACCCCACGGTCTGGGAAAACATATTTACCAAGGATATAAGGAATTAATTTCCAAAGTGTACAAAGAACTCATGTTACTCAGCAAAAGGGAGACAAACAACCCAATTAAGAAATGGGCAAAGGACCTGAATAGACACTTTTCCAAAGAGGACATTCAGGTGGCCAAGAGACATATAAAAAAATGCTCAATGTCTCTAATCATCAAAGAGATGCAAATTAAAACCACACCTGAGGTGTGAAGTGATACCTCACTTTACACCTGTAAAAATGGCTACCATCTACAAATCAACAAATGACATGTGCTGACGAGAATGTGGAGAAAGGGGAACCCTGGTACATTGCTGGAGGGAATGCAGACTGGGGCAGCCACTATGGAAATCAGTATGGGCGTTCCTCAAACAATTAAAAATGGAACTGCCTTTTGACCCAGCAATCCCTCTTCTAGGAATTTATCCTAAGAATCCTGAAACAGTAATCAGAAAGAATCTATGCACCCCTATGTTCATAGCAGCATGGTTTATAATAGCTAAGATCTGGAAACAGCCCAAGTGCCCATCAGTGATGAGTGGATAAAAAAGCTGTAGAACATTTATATCATGGAATACTGTGCAGCTGTAAAGAAGAAAGATCTTGTACTGTTTCGGACAGTATGGAAGAACCTGGAGAATATTATGCTAACTGAAATAAGCCTGGCAGAGAAAGACAAACATCACATGATCTCACTTATAGGTGGAATCTAAAGTACTTAATAAACTGATGAACAGAAATGATTCAATGACATGGAAGCATGGATCAGACTGATGAATCTCGGAGGGATGGAGAGGGGCCAGAGGTGGAGGGGGAGAGATTAACCAAAGAACTTATACGCGTATATACATAACCCAAAGACAGGAACAATGGTGTGGTGAAGGACTGGGGAGGGGAGTAAGGAGGGTGGAAAGGGTCAATGGGAAGAAAAAGGGACATCTGTAATATTTTGAACAACAAAAAAGAAACAAAACAAAACAAAAAGTAAATATAAACATAAAATAAAATTTTTTGTATTGCAAAAAAAATAATTAAAATTGAAAGACAAACTGGGAAATATATTTGTGATTCATATCACAGTAAAAAGGTTAATGACTCTATATAAAAATAGATTCTAAATATAAAGCATAAGAAGCCCACAATATGAAATTTAAATGAACAAAAGATATGACCCTAAGCTCACAGAGGAAATAATGAAATGGGTAAATTTGTCAATATGTTCTCTGTCTTGCTTATTATATAAGAATTGCTAACTACCAAAGATGGTATGTCTTACCTATGTGTTGACAAAAATACAAAAGTCTAACAACATATTCCACTAGGAAAGCTAAAGAGAAACAATTATAATCATATATTATTGGTAGGTATGCAAAATAATACAATTCCTATGGAGGTAAATTTGATATTATCTAAAATAATTACATTTGTATGTACCTTATAGCTCAGCAATTCCACTTCTATCCCAAAGATTATCAAATTCCTGGAATTACTTATGCATATGGTTGTTCTTTACAATATTATTTGTGATACAAAAGAGTAGATATAACCTACATTTCTATTATTAAGAGACTGATTTAATAACTAGAATACTATACAGTCATAAAATGATTGTGAAAGATCATTTTAAACTTCTATGGAATGATTTTTCAGACTGATTATTAGTTCTACATTTTGTGTAAGAAGTGAGGGAAGTAAAAATAAGTAAGCATATATGTTTATATTTCCAACCTTGTCTCCCTAAAAACAATTGTAAGGGTAAACCAAAAACTGATTAAAATAGCTATTTATAATGAAAAGAAAACACATTTTCAATGGGAGAGTAAAGAAAGTAACACTTTCTGAATTTGCCTTATTACATAGCTTTGACTTTGGATTCATGTAATTACTTTACATGTTCAAATATAAAATTAAATACAAAAGGAAAAAAGCAATATCTAAACATTTTAATTTATTTAAAGTAAATTAACCTAACTGCATGTCAAGTTGGTGACATATTCATATAGAAAATAATTTTTTATCTAATTTTAGAGCCTGATACTTTAACTGTACATCTTAGTGGGCTATATTCTCAAGAAAATATAGAGCTACGAAGAAATCTTAAAATTAATTCATTAACAAAATGGTTATAATAGTATCAGCATTATTTTGAATATATTTTCTAAATTTTTTTTTAAATATATCTTTATTGATTTCAGAGAGAGGAAAGGAGAGGGAGAGAGAGAGATAGAAACATCAATGATGAGTCATTGATCGAGCCCACAACCCGGACATGTACCCTGACCGGGAATCTAACCCCAACCGCCTGGATCCTAGGTCAATGTTCAACTGCTGAGCCATGCCTGGCAGGGCTGAATATATTATCAATAGTATAAGTAATGCAAATAAGTAATTATGAGGATACTACTGGGATCCAAGATTTTCAATTAAGATAAAAGAGATTCAAGTATAAAATCAAATAATTTAAAATGTAAAATATAATGTTAAATTTGAATGGAAATTATTAACATGAAGTCATTATTTCTTCTATTTTTAATTCCATATATCTTAGCTCTGTCTCCTAAAAAGACTTAGAAGTTATGACAAATCATTACTGAACACAACTACACCCAGATTGTGGCCTCTAAATATCAATTTTTACTAAAAGAAATCAGAGCTTCTTGCAGTTTGAATCAAACTTGGAAGTGGGCACAAATAAATATCTTGTGCCAAAAAGGAAGCTTTCAAAGACTAAAAGGTAGTGTCAAAAAGACCAGAGTTAACATGAAGAGACAATCTGAGCATCAAATTGGATAATAAATAATGAATACAAATGATAAAACATACTGAATTCCTTAAATATTATAAATGTGTAGTAATGTTCAAAAATAAATAAAACAGAAAGAAAAAATTACCACAATTGGACAAAAATGAAAGAAACAAGAGTATAATAAGCTCCTTATCAAAACTGGCAAATAAGTGAGTAAGCATTTAGCTTGTCTTCCCTCTATGAACCATTTTTTAGAGTAACCCATTAGAAAATAACCACTTTGCAACCCCTAATTAAACAACTGATTCTTGAATGAGTATCAATAGATGAAATCCATTAGATGAAAGGTTAAGTGAGAAATTGACTAAGGAAGTAGCAGGCTGTTGGCAACTAAACTCACTGATCACATGGAGCACCACTATAGTAAGACAGCCAACACTATGCATCTTCCGAGGTGATATGTTATACCAAGCATACAGCCTCTCCTATAAAAGAACTTTATCAATAATATTGAAGCTGAATATAATCAAGCCTCTAGTACTAACTCTTATTTACCCAAAATATAAGCCATATAAAGGAACAAGTTAAGTGACATTGCAAGGAGCAAATTGCCAAATCAATAATATGGAGCTGACTTCTGCAATCAGAAAATAGGCAGGAAAAATGGGAATGGAAAATCGGAAGGAGGACTCATTTACATTAAAAGAAATTTTGAAAAAAATAAGAGCCTGTGGCAATGTGTGGACAATGTTTAGATCCTGTTTCAAATAAACCAATCATAAAAGGACAATTTGAGACCACCAAGGACATTTGGATATGGACTGTGTATTAGTTGACACCAAAGAATTATTTTAATTTTGATAGAAGTGATAATGATATTGTGGTTGTTTAAGAAAATGTTCATAATATTTAGAGATGCATAATGAAGTATGTAGAGGTAAAAATAACATATCTGGAATTTGTGTTAAACTACTTCAAGAAAGGCCAAAAATAAGCAAAAACAATTAGATAAAGTGAGTATATAAAAATCTTGGTAACTGTTTCTTTAATCAAGGTGAAAGGAGCATATAGGGATTTATTGTGTTATTATATCTACTTTTATGTTTGAAAATTTTCATTATAGGCCTTTTTTAAATATTCTATTTTCTAAAGGCAAGTAAGAAAAAGCAATAATTTTTCAGGGCTTTGATTATAATATTAAATCGGATGAGGTTCAAAGCAATTACAGAGGTCAAGATTCCCTACTATTCAAGCACCACCTACAAACCAGGTGGTAATGTAAGTGAAATTATATGAAACAATTTTATGAAAAACCATAATTTGTAGAATATTCTCCTTTTTATTTGGCTATCCATTTTTACACACTGAGGTTTTGATGACTTTCTAGTGTTTACTTAATGTTAATTATGAAAAGTGTTAAGTGGGATTTTGGGCTATTTTTTGTTAATTTCTTCTTGTATTCTGTATCATAGCCATAATGGCAGAGTCATTATTGATTTTAAAATTGATAGTCATCAGCCACTAAGATAATACTGTAATCTACTAATGGGGCACAACTCACAATTTGAAAAACACTACCTCAGAGGACTTAAAAAGATTTTCAATTCCTGGAATGCTAAAGTGAATAATCTAATTGGAAAGATAAATATTTAATTTAGGATGTTCATTACAAGAGACATGTGGTCTTGAAATAAATATTTTTGAAAAAGAGACATGTAGTTTAAAGTAAATGAATATTTCAGATTAGTGTCACAAGACATCAAAAAAGGGCAAAAGTCACAGTAAACAAGTGGTCAGTAATATCTTAGTGGTGCAGAAGAGTCAAGGAATATGAGTAATGGACATGAGCAGAAAAGATGGAGAATATTTCTGGTTGAATTATGAAGGGGAACTACATGAGCATAGACATAGAGAAATTCAAATGATGTGTATTTGGATAATGATGTAAACCTGTCTGGTCTAGAATCACACAGAATATAACAAAGAAATAATATTTTGTTATCACATAATATTTTGACATATTATTCCTAGATTTGTCAATTTTCTTCAACATGCTTAAATTAAGATGTTATTTATTCCCCATGCCCAACGACAATAACAATAACCTTGTGCTATCTTTTCTGGAATATATTTATTGTCAAAAGGAAAGATCATCTTTACATATATGAAGGGCCTTGGGACTTTCTCATTATTGATTTTCTGGGAAGTTCAGATACATTGTTCTTCTGCAGGCCCATATCTTTATTAATGAAAGGTTTAAAGGTGCACACACTGCTCATAAACTGTCTTGATTCACGATGGTACTTTTTAATAACCTTTATCCTAAGGAGGATGGCTCTGCGTTTCCAGTAGAAACATTAGAGGACACAAGATTAGATGTGATTTTTGTACTTAGAAATGCATCATGCACAGTAGAAAAAATACTTTTTCTTTGAGCCATCATGTCACCTTCACTGACCCCTTGAAAGGAGTTAACATCATTCTTATGTAAATAAGGCAAATTTAACATTTGTGTGTTTCAAATAAGTACTAACGATAGTAATTGCTTTTGTAAAAATTAATCTGCTCTTTCAAAAAAATTATTGAATTAAACACTACTTCCTATGCCAATTTAAATCCCAGGAAAGACTTCATGGGAGCCTAGAAGTCTTCTTTTCAAAAAATGACTTCTTGTCAATATCCTCTACTTGTTCTATGAATTAATGAGCAATAAGTATTGAAAACTCAAATTGTAGTGTCTATTTCTTTTGTTATTTCTATCAGGTTTTGCTTAGATATTCTGATGTTCTGTAGTTAGTTGCACACACATTTGGGATTGTCATAATGTTTTGAAAAATCAATTGCTTTATCTTTATATAATATCCATCTTTATCATGAGTAATATGTTTTATTATGAAATCTACTTTCTGTGATATTACAACAAATCCAGCTTTATTTTGATTAGTGCTTCCAGGTGTATCTTCTATCTTTTTATTTTTAACTTATTGATGTCTTTATATTTGAGGTAGATTTCTGATACACAGCAAAGAGTTCAGTTTTACCTTTTAAAACCAACCTGAAAATCTATGTCTTTTAAATAAAATGTTTACAGTACTTTGATTTTATGTAATTATTTATATAGTTTTGTTATAACCTTTCCTCTTGCTCATTTTTTTTACTTTCATATTTTATTTTTTTCTACTGTGAAACATTTTATTATATGAACTCATTCATTTATTCACTCATCAAGTCTTTATTGGGTCTAAATGTAAGCTGAAGCTAGCCATGAAAGAGTATTTTTTAATTCCACCCCCCCTCCCCCCACATAGACACATACTGCATTTTGTTAAGGAAAGTTGTTTTCAAGCATGTCATTTGATAAACTTGTGTTTTTATTCCTATGAAATAAATATTCTTATGGCTTCTATTGGGCTAAAAGGGGAAACTGACTGTGCAAGTGGGGTTTCTGTTTCCCCTAACACTTCTATTAGAGCGTCTCTATTTTCACTTATATCACCTATTGAGGGTCAAAGATAATTTATTAAAAATGCTCTGCTGAATAAAAAGTTTTTAGAACATAGAATTAATGTATAAAAGACTATAGTATACATAACATTTTGCAAACAAAAATATGAATTTTGGAGTAATTTTTGAAAATGAAGGTCATTTAGACTTCTATTAATTTTTATTAAATAATAAATGTGTTATATTTTCAATAACTTCCTCAAAGTTAATAATTATCTAGAAATGTATGATATACACTGAAGAATAGACATGGAAAGCATCAATATTTTCCAGAATTACTTAACACTTTCCTGTTTGTCTCATCATCAAAGTATAACACCACAGCATTTTTGCCATTAAAATTTCCCAGAGAATTAAATGTTCATAATGGAAAAATTATATTTTAGGGAGAGCATGGAATAGATTGAAAGGAAGTTTAGTGCTGGTTGTGTTTTGTCTTGCAGGCAAATTTCTAACCATTCTCTCTGTCTCCTCAGTCTCTTTCTTTCTTTCTTTCTTTCTTTCTTTCTTTCTTTCTTTCTTTCTTTCTTTCTTTCTTTCTCTTTCTTTCTTTCTCTCTCTTTCTTTCTTTCTTTCTTTCTTTCTTTCTTTCTTTCTTTCTTTCTTTCTTTCTTTCTTTCTTTCTTTCTTTCTTTCTTTCTCTTTCTTTCTTTCTTTCTTTCTTTCTTTCTTTCTTTCTTTCTTTCTTTCTTTCTTTCTTTCTTTCTTTCTTTCTTTCTTCTTTCTTTCTCCTTCTTTAATTGTGTATTGGGTATAGAGCACTGAATTAATTTCACTACTCTGTTAATGGCATATTTTACCATTGGCTCCTGAAACACCCTTCTTGTGTTTATGTTTTATTCCCTTTTTCTGCATTTATGACTCTAACTAAAACTAGCTAAATAACAAACCTTTTAACTGTGCCGAGTGGACATCTTATTGTTTGTGTCTGTTCATACAAAATGGATATTATTTCATGTGTGTTTAATTTTTATTTATGTAAATGCATAACTGTAATTGAATTATATATTTTTTTCAATTACATAAAAAAGTAGAGAGAACTTGTTTAATCTATATTTCTGTATAGTCTCCACATCTCCAGATTATTTTAAAGCAAATTTCCAATGTCATATCATTTGATCCATAAACTTGTTTGTTTCTCTAAATTGTAGCTTCCGAAAGACAAGGACTCTTTTTATGCTTTTTCCAAATTTTTCTATTTCTTCCTTAAAATTACAATAGCCATACTCATTTTATTATAATGAATAAATATATTTAGCTTCTGAATAACTGAAATGAATTGTTTTCCATTTGAAAATCTATATAAAGTACATCTCTGATTTTATAGTTCTGCTTATTCTGCTAACCTTATTTGTTTCCTTTCTTTCCTTTATATATCTTAGTTTTAAATATTGGCGTCGTTTTATTGAGATCATACTTTTTTTTCTTTTCTTAATTGATTTCAGAGAGAGGAAGGGAGAGGGAGAGAGATATAAACATCAGTGATGAAAGAGAGTCATTGATGGGCTTCCTTCTGTATGCCCCTTACTGGGAATCTAGCCCACAACCAAGACATGTGCACTGACTGGGAATCAAACCCCGACCTCCTGGTTCATAGGTGGACACTCAATCACTGAGCCATGCTGGCCAGGCAGATCAGACTTTATTTTTAATTTATTTTTAGTTATAGCTTATATACAGTATTATATTAGTATCAGGTATACAATATAATTTTCATATTTACTTATGTGGAAGAAAAGCAGCCATCTGCTGAACCTGACAAGCTCAGAGAAGGCCTACATGGTGGCCTTGCAAGCTCAGAAACCTAAAGTAACCACAAAAGATGGTTTGAAATTAAAACTTTTTAACTAAAAAGCAGTTTATGGTGGGTAATCATGTCCTAGTCTGTTACTTTCCCTGACAAAGGTCAATCTTTACCTTAACTGAGCCTGTCTACTATTGTCTTCTACAATAACATATCATTGTAATCTCAAAGTAATTTTCCTTTTTTCCAACACCTCAAAGCGTAGGCACCACTCTGCGGAGGCCACAAATCCCCTCATTGTTGTAGAGTTCATTGTTGACTGTTAACTATCTTGCACCCACCTAAGTAAAATAAGTGTGTCCATTGTTTTACTTTTTATCCAATCCCAAAGGTTTCCCCACTTTGCTTTCTCCCGCCTCCCTAATCTATCACCAATGAATTTCATGAAACCCACTTATGTCTCCTCTTTTGATTGTAATGCATAAAACAAAGTGCTAAACTGCCATTCTCCAGAGCATTATCGCAATCCATTGAGGTTTTGGCTTCCCTGCAATTGTTGACAGTTTGGCTCAAATAAACTCACAAGAATTCTTCACAGGGTCAAATGATTTCTTATGTTAACACTTAGTTCTTTTTTCCTTCTTTTCATGGTTACTTTTGCATTAATTGGATAGTTTTATTATACCTGTATTATTTATTAGTTCTATTTTATCTGGTAATAATTTTAGGGTTTAAAATGCACAAATTAAATTTATCACATTATACCTTCAAATATTATATACTTCCTGCATAGTATAAGACTCTTATAATAGTACCCTTCCATTTTCCTCCCTCCTGTCCTTTGTGCTACTCTTGTCATACACTTCATTTCTACATATAGATTACTTTTATATATGTTAGAAAGCCCAAAATACATTGTTACCATCCTTGATTTCTTTTAAGAATATTGAAAATAAGAAAAAGTAGTTTTACACAACCTAATTTTTATACTATTTATAGCACTATTTCTTTATGTAGATCTAAATTTCCATCTGGTATCTAGTAACTTTTTTTCCTATAGAATTTACACTTATATTTATTGCAGATCAGGTCTGTTGGCATTAGATTTTCTCCCTTTTTGTTTGTCTGAAAAGCTCTGTGTCATTCTCATTTGTTACATCCAGCCTCATCCAGTCTTGGTTTTTGGCTTATGTATACCTACTTTGGAGTGGAGATTTCTCCTGCCCTCCCTACCTCTATGGCAACCAAACTCTTTCTTGTATCTTAGACAGGAGAGGGTTTCCTGCCCTGCTTCAAGGGGTAGCACACTTTTGATTTTACTCTTCTTTCCACAGAAGCATAGTTTTCTTGGGAAGAGTAGTAAGAATGTTTCTTGCCCCTTCCCCGAATGACAGATTGCTGTTCCTTGTTACTTCCTGCAAGGCTCATGGTGTTATTATGGCAAGTTTCCTGCACCTCTCACAATGGCAGTTTACTCTTGTTTGTGACTTGGGAAAAGAGGGTTTCTTACCTCTTTCCCAGGAATAAATGGCTTTTGCATCTACCCACTGTCCACAAAGCAATGAATCTTTGCCTGCATCACAAGAGGGTGTCTACCTTTTTTTTTTTTTTTTTTATACTGTTCCCTCAGAAGCAATGGATCTTTGCCCAGACCACATGTTGGGGACAGAGATGTTGATCATGCTCTGTTGACTGTGATTGTTTGTTCAAATTAGAAAAAGCACTTTCTAACCTGGTTAGGAGTCGTAGTCCCCTGGACTTGGGAGTTGACCTTGAATTGCGGTCCATTCTCCTTTTATAGTGGAAAGATAACAACCTTGTTCCTGAAACAAAGGGGTTTCAGAGGAGCTCCATACTTTTGCAAACCCCCAGCCTGCATTTCCTGTAACCTGTAAACCATTATACCCATTCTTATTCTTTTTGCCCACTTCCCCATGTAATCTTTGTCCTTCTACACAGTATAAGTAACTGACTTATGGGGAGTGGTAGAGCAGGTTTTTCAGGATGCTGTCCCATGTTGCTGGCATTATTGGAATAAATGCTCATATACGATTCAACCCTGTCTCTGCTTAATCGGCTCAAGTGGTGACAGGCAGCCCAGGCCCATTGTGTCAGGTATCACAGAGTAAAAGATGATTTTCTACCTCTCCATTGGTGGCTTAAGGCATTTGCTTTACATGAGAAAAGGATCTAGGAATTAGGAGGTGTTTTATGCCTGTGCTCTCAGGTTTCCTTGCCCTCCTCCTGATATTTCTCATGAGTACCTGGCAGAGGTCCATGCAAAAGAGTTCCAGAAGCAATTGGGGCTCTAGATAGTCTACACTATCCCACCCTTGAACTTCAGAAATTTGTTAAAATTTTAGTTGTCTTCTAACTTGTTTTTATGTAGGTTACCTCTTCTTATGTTCTGCCAGGGTGAAAAGTTTGTATCTCTTTCCTTGGTGGGGCTTGTTACACTTCAGAATTTACTTTGCACTGTTGCCTTGAGATCTTCAACCATAAGATAGGATCAAGAAAAGTCATGATTTTAGAGTTTATCTTGTTTTCTCTATTACAGTGGGAAAGTTTTAATTTGGGGCTTTCTACAACCTTAGCACAGTCATGGCATCTTTAGAAGATGATTCAAAATAAAAAGATAAGACCAGTCCTTCATATACACTGTTTGCTCTCAAATATTCCTTAAATTCTCTTTGCATGCAGCATAATCATTGAAATTAAAGCATGAAATGAAAATATCGTTAAATATCTTGGGAACGAAAATATATCGACAGAATTTAAGAGTATTAAAATTTGTGTATGAGAAGTTGGAAGAAGTGTAGGTTACAAGGTCAAATGGAAACTCCTCAGGTAGCCCTCAGTACACTGGGTATCCAGAAGAAAATGAAATGTACTTTAAGATAGAGTGATGGAATGGGGCATTTTCATCGTACTTCTGTTCCTTCTTATTCCTAACTTCCATAATTCCTTCAAGAACAAAAGCAACTTAAAGATCAAAAGAAGGAATCACATACACTAATTGATGTCTTGCTTGCCAACATTCTTACAGCCACAGCAGAATAAATTAGAACCCACATTCAGAACTGATGTTTCCTGTGAACAGAATATTGTGCTGTAAGCCAAGGAATGTATAGTGTACAGGGATCCTACTCTATTTTAAGCTGTAGAATATTTATTATTTTCTGTCATCAATTTTCCTTACAGAACAAATGATTCTTTACATCCATTAAAACTTGTGTGTAAAAAAAGCCTTGTCTCAACATTTCAGCTAGTTGTCTAATGGTGCAATAATGGAAGTTGCAATAACTCCAAGGTGTTACTGAGCTATGAGAGGACAGTGAAAGGAAAGCTTTTGTTTTTATTTATTTTATTTATTTATTTTTAAATATATCTTTATTGATTTCAGAGAGAGGAAAGAAGAGGGAAAGAGATAGAGAGAGATAGAAACATCAATGATGAGAGAGTCATTGATCGAGCCCGCAACCCGGGCATGTGCCTTGACCGGGACTCGAACCCCGATCGCCTGGATCCTAGGTCAATGCTCAACCACTGAGCCACACCCGGCCGGGCAGGAAAGCTTTTGATGATAGAAGCTTTGATAAATTAGACCAGCTTTCTTACTGAAAAATGCTAAAAACAAAATAAAACACTGGACAAAATATAAACAAACAAACATGCAGAAAACAAACTAAGAAACATAAAGGTACTAACAAGATAGTAAGAAGTTACTGAGCCAAGATCAAGGACAGGACTAGAGATCAAAGAGGTGAACCTGAACTGTGACCCAGTAATTCCACTTCTAAGAGTATATATATTTGCTTATGTGCATAAGGACACACATATAAGAGCACTAATAGGTGAACTGTTTATGATTGCAGAAAACTGGAAACTCTTCTCCATCAAGAAATGATAGATGATATTCTCAAGATCCATTCATGTTGTTGCAAATGGCAGTATTTTGTCTTTTCTTATGGCAGAGTAGTATTTCATTACATGTATGTACCACATCTTCTTTATCAATTCATTTGTTGAAGGACATTTTGGTTGTTTTGATGTCTTGGCCACCGAGAAAAAATGTTGCAATGTACATAAGGATGCATATATCTTTACAAATAAATGTTTCCCAAATTTTCAGGTAGATACCCAGAAGAAGAGTTACTGGGTCATATGGTAACTCTATTGTTATTTTTTTGAGGAACCTCCATACTTTTCTCCATAGTGGATGTACCAATTTACATTCCCACCAGCAGTGAATGAGGGTCCCTTTATCTCCACAACCTCTCCAACACTTGTTACTCCTTATCTTGTTGATAATACCCATTCTAACAGGTAAGAAGTGGCACCTCATTGTAGTTTTAATTTGCATTTCTCTAATAGCTTAATGAAGTTGAGCATCTTTTCATATATCTGTTGGCCATTTGTATGCCTTCCTGGGAGAAGTGTCTCAACATATCTGGACCTTGAGAATACCATGCTAAATGAAATAAGTCAGAGAGAAAAAATTAAGAACCACATGATTTCACCCACATGTGAGATATAAAACTGAAAGCAACAAATGAATAAGTGTAAGAAAAACAAATAAACAAGAACTCATAGACATGGACAACAGTGTTTACCAGAGGGAATGGGGTGAGGGAGTAATAAAGAGTAAAGGGGATCAAATATGTGGTGACAGAAGATGATCTGACTTTGGGTGGTGGGTACACAATGCAATATACAGATCTTGTAACATATAAATCTACACTTGAAACTTATATAATCTTATTAACCAATGTCATGTCAATAAATTTAATTTAAAGAGAAATAATGGATAAGAAAGCTGTAGGAATGTTATATAGTGGAAGAAGGTACAGAAATTGAAATAGTTTATAGCTAAATGCAGTGGTGTACTAGTTGATATTTAACAACTGACTTCCTGAAAGAAAAAGCTCTAAATTTGTTGCTTTTGCTAATTGTCATGATGTAATACTCTTACCTTGGCCAAAATCAAGTTACAAATGTAATGTCATGGAACATGTGATTAAGAAGAGATATAAACAATCAGCTCTCATGGCTGGTAAGCATCAGCTCCAATACACCACCACGGGCTAATTGCAACAATATGGATGAATTTGACAAATTTTAACGTTGAGCATAAAAATCAAAAAATAAAATAACATAAAGTATAATTCCACTACTATAAAATTTAAAAACAGGTAAAACTAAAAGATAAATTTATTTTTAAAAGAAAACAATATACACATGATAAAACTACAAAGGAAAGAAATAAACACCAAAAGAGACAAGATACTAGTCTACCTGTATGGGTGTGTGTGTGTGTGTGTGTGTGTGTGTGTGTGTGTGTGTGTGTGTGTGTGAAAGAATGCAGTATGATGTGAAAACTGGCAAGTTACTATTTCTTGACCTGTGGAGTGTTTACACAATATTTATTTTATAGCAAGTTGTAAAGTCACGTATTTAGGTTTTATGCAATTTTCTGTCTGTTATATTGTACAATATTTTTAAATGATGAAAGGGATTCTTTTGTCAAAGGGGTGCTATAAAAGTTCAAGGAGCTTTTCTAAACACTACCAGGAGAGCTAGGGACTAACTCTCATAATTTGCCACTTAAGGGATCTACTCAACTAAATTTCCTCAGATTCCCACAAGGTACATGAAAACTACCAGAGTTAATGGTAAATTTCTTATAAAATAAAAAGAAACAGAAAATAAGCATCAAAAGATTATATTTACTTCCAGAGTTAGACTTTTGAACCTAGGCCAGTTTTACTTTATATTTCTGTCTCAAATATAAGGGGGAAAAACACCTATCACCCACTATTCAACACATATTTTTATTCTTTTTTTCCACAATGAAAAGGAAATTTTTCTACACATAACAAAAACAGCTCAAATAATACAAAATATTACAAAAATAAAAATTGATATTTATCCCCTCAAGTTTTACTTCATCACTGTCAACCCTATTCCTTTAAGCTTTTAGAGGAACTTAATACTATCTCAAATGATCTTATTTGTGTTTCTGTTTAGTGTTTATCTTATTCATTAGTGTGTAAGTGCCATGAGGGCTGGGAGTTGGCCAATTCATTCAATACTGCATCTTTAGTGCTTTAAATAGTATACTAGTAGCTCACAGTTGGCCTTCAATAAACTCTTCTGGAAAAAAAGACAGGAATGAATAAAAAATTCATCAAAGAGATCATTTCATGTCATCACATATACATCTACTTTATTCTTTTTAATAGCTGCCAAGTATTCCAGCATATATTGGGTCATTAAGGTTATTTGGTTATTTTCAGACTTTTCCTTTCAGAATTGATGCTGCAGTGGATGTGTCTAAGTACTCTGAAAATTCTGAGATTTTTCTGTAAGGTAAATCTGTGCTGGAGTTGTTGAATCAAAGGATACATGCACTTAAAATGTTGATAAACATTGTTAAATTGCCCTACAAGAAGTTACACCAATTTATACACCACCAGGAAATGATAAGAATGAATATTTCCCAACATTTCAAAAAGTTGAGAAAAATCCAGTGTTGACAACCTAATAAATGAAAAAGTTGTTTTGTTTTGTTTAATTTGTGAGTGAAATCAAAGATCTTTTCATATTTTGATTGGTCATTTTGTATTTTTTTACTCGCAAATTCCCCTTAATATTCTTCGTTCATTTTTCAATAAAGCTATTTATATTTTCTTACTACTAAAATTTATGTGTTAATGAAAGTTATTTTATCTATTATATATACTATAACTTCTCCTAGTTTTTGTTTTTTAATATATCTTTATTGATTTCAGAAAGAGGAAGGGAGAGGGAGAGAGATAGAAACCTCAATGATGAGAGAGTCATTGATTGGCTGCCTCCTGCACATGCCTCCTCTTCTCCCCCCAGGAGTAAAGCCAGCAACCTGGGCATGTGCCCTGAACAGAAATAGAAATTTGCTCTCCTGGATCACAGGTTTATGCTCCACTGCTGAGCCATGCCAACCAGGCTCCTCAGTTTTTATTGGCTTTTATTTTTTTCACATCTAAGAATTTATTGCAACAAAACAATCAGAAATGGTAGTAAAGATTCAAACAAAAAGATAGTAATCTTGAAATGTCAGATTAAAAATCTGCCAACAGTTAAGTGGTGTACTTATGGCATATCCACATAGATAATTCTAAAAAGCCATTAAAAATTTACATTCTTTAATATTCAATGATAATTATTAGTCTTATTTTTATTTGACTTTATTTTCCAAACCCAAATATTAATTTTTATTGTAAAATTTATCAATCATTTACTTTGTCTTCTGTGTGTGCTTGTTTTCTTTTTGGTCATACTTAGGAAAGTATTCCTCAGATCATTTATATTTTCTTCTAGTGTTTTAATTTTTAAAATTATTATGCATACAGATTGTGATAGATCAAAAATTAATATATTTCTAAGACATGAGGAAGGGATCCAATTTTGTGCTTTTTGAAATAGATATATATACCACTACCAAAGCTTACTGAATAATATACTATTTCCCCACAGAGTTGAAGTGCCATCTTTATCAGCTACTAATATTTATTTAGGCCTATTTTTATGCTCTGTATTCTGTTCTTTTGAGTTGTTTGTCTATTCCTTTTGAGAGTTTTAATTATAGTCCCTTTATACTATGTTTTGATATTTGGTGCATTTTAACCCCTTGCTATCCCTTTTTATCTTCATTTTCTTGACTGCTATCTCATGTTTATATTGTCAGGCTATTGAGAGTTTCAGTTTATCTCATTCCCCCAAAGATAATATTGGAATTATAATTAAGATTGTATTGAATTTATAGATTATTTTTCTTTCCAGTCAAAATGATAAGTGCCTTTCCATTTGAACAAATGTTTTTTTAAGTTCTCCTGTAGAATTTCTAAATTTTCTTTATGAATATATTGTATACTTTTGTCTGATTTATTCCTGGGTAATCCAATTGTGGTTTTGTTGTATATGGAATCTTCTCATATATTTTGTTTATTTTTGTAAGTAAAAATAACATTACTTTTTTATAATTAATTTTACAACTGTTTTTTGTTATGCAGATGTCCGTCTGAAGTATAAAAAAGTAATGACTCAATGTATTAAAGTGGTCTGTAGAAATTAGATCCTAAGGAAAATTACAGGCCACTCTGTTTAAAACAGTGAAGGGGCATTACCACATTGGATCATAAAAATTAGATCAGCCAGCAATTGTACCCTTCAATATGAGGATGGTGATAAGATTAAAACTAAAGAAACAACAACAAAAAAAACAAAGTAAGAAAGAGACTCTAGAAATGACCTAACCACACAACCTACCTATTGAAAATATTCCACAGCCATTCCTGAAATGCATAGCCATCCCATTTCTACTTGAACATTTCTTGATATGGAGAGCACACCACCCTCTCAAGATCTCCTTAAGTTAGAAAGAGATGAAATATGTTATCTTTATCCCTTTGGTCCTGGTTCTGCTTTCTCAGAGTGTACAGAGAGAGCACACTCCCTCTTCAACACTAGCCCTTCATACGTTCAAAGAACAATATAATGTTTGACCTCAGGCCTCCCAGGTAAACCTCCCCAGCTTCTTCACCCAAGCCCCATATGACATTTTCAGGTCTTCTGAATTTTTGCCACTTCCATAGGATCCTGAATTTACTCCATTTGGTAGAGAAATTCTCCCAACATTATCTCAGTCTACAGACTTTTTAGTACCTAGGGACTACAGAAAACTACATTTTTATACTAATTCAAATCTTAATAATAACCTCTAATTTTACAGTGAATATTCATAAACATTTGTACTGTGCTCAGTATAATGCAATCAGATTTTTAAATTTATTTTTATTCTCGAGTGGGAAGTAGCTCCAAAAATTTAGGAACTAGTCCACCAGAGTGGACACGATTTATGAGTAACAGTCCTAAATTGCTTAGATGTTTGTCATGTCTGAGTTGAAAAATGTAAATGAATGTGTTGCTAGTTCCATAAATGTGATACAGAAAAATTTTATATTTGCACTAAAAAAATATCTTTTACTTTTTAAAAAATAACTCTCACAGAATCAGACTAGATATCTGCTCCTGGAGGAAACAAACAACAACAAAAGCCCCTCAGTTTATTATTTTCATATATTTTTATTGATAATTAGAAATTAAAAGTAAATAGATGTGACTGCTAATCTTCAGAATGATCAAATTTTTTTCTTTTTGTGTAAATATCGTTAGGTAAAATCTATGAAGTCACTAAAATATCATTTCCAGCCTTTCATTATTTACTACACAGTTATTATGCAACAAACCCTAAAGTATGGCAAATCATACACACATTTCAAAGGAAATATGAAGTGATATTTTTAAATTGTTTTCTCGAAAAATGTGTTAGATAAAATATACAAATTAATGTGCTGTCTTCCATACTAGGAGGAAAAACAAAATTTAAATTTAATATTGGTAAGGACTGATGTTTAAACTGGTTTTTAAGTAATGAATGCATGATGAAGAAAAGAGGCAATTCCCGTGTTCATCTCTTTATATTTCTGGTTTTTATCACTAGTAGAGCATGAACTGATCTAAATATAAAAATTACTCATTCTTTCTTTAATGGCAAAAACAGGACCGATCTTTTCTATGTAATTATTAAATTTATCGGCATATTCACCTTTCTTCAGGATGCTTCTGTGTGTAACTACCAAAATGATTGGATCACTGATTAAGACTCTAAAGATTCCTGCTGATATGTTTGCCATTTTCACCTAAAACAGGATGTTAGAGCAAGGTGTTTTAACTATGTAATTATGTATGCTAAGTACAGATAATAACATTTTGTTTTTTAATAGTTCTTTACAGTTTCCCTATTATTTTCAGTTCAAATAAGATGGAAGCATGGCAAGTAGAATAAGTCTCCTGCCAGTCACAAGAGGAAGGGACAGGTCCTGGTAGAAGGGAGTCTTAGAAAGAGAGAAAAAGTGCCTCCTGCTGCTTTTTTGGATTCCTTTGGGCCTTAGAGAACACTGCAAAGCAGGAGAAAGATGACACCTGATATGTGAAATAATTTGCTCAAGTAAGGGAAACAAAAATTAAGATAAATAAGCCTTACTGTATAAGCAATTTGTCCATCATATGTTTTTCCCAGGGATAACTTCCTTTTGCTCTATGTGAATCTGCATAAAGTCTTGGAGCAGATAGAGTAGTACTTACAAAGTACTACAGAAGTCACACTACCTGAGCTGGAATCCTGGCTTGGCATTTCTTAGCTAGGTAAACTTAGGCAAGTTATTTCACCATTCTGTTTCTCAATTTCTTGATAAGTATAGTACCTACTGCATAGGTTTTTGTGAGGATTCAATGAGTTAATACACATAAAGTGCTATATAGTAGTAGTCCTTTGCTGTCTTCAGGATATTGGTTCCAGGACACTCCCACCCCCCACATATACCAACATTTGTGGATATTCAAGAACCTTATATAAGATGGCATAGCATTTGCATATAACCTACACCCATACTTGGGTATACTTTAAATATTCTCTAGCTTCCTTATAATACCCAATATACTGTAGATGTTATGTAACAAGCTGTTATACTATATTGTATAGGGAATACTGACAAGAGAAAGGTCTGTACATATTCAATACATATGAAACCATCATAGGTAACTACATAGCACACGTCAACAACAACATAACATTTTTTTCTCTGAATATTTGCAATTTGCTGTTGGTTGAATCTGTAGATATAGAAACACATGGGTATGGAAAGCCAGCTGTACTTACCACGTGCCAGGTGTTATTCAAAGTCTAGCTATTAAATATTTTATCTTAACCACAAGTGTGGCTTGCAGCATTTGGGGAAGGGCCATGAGTTCACCTTTGGGAGATCAGTGCCTCCTTATGTCCACACATCGGCAATAAGAATTAGTGAGATCCCAATGGGAAGATAAATATTAGAAGTAAGTGTTTGTGCTAAAAACGTTCATCTTTTCCTTTTCAGTTGAAGAGGCTCTCTCCATTTCTTCCAAAGAAGAAAAGGGCTTTAATTATATTAGGAAAACATTGGATTTTCTTATGAGCTCTTAATTTGGTAAATATTTACCAAGTATTTATATACTGGACAGTATGCCAGGTGCTAGAGACACATAAAATATGGTAATTGAGTACATTTAATAATATTGCAAGCTTCTGCAAGGGAGGAACTGTGTTTTATTCTTTTTTAATATTCTGCACAGTACTTTACTCATAAAAGGAGAACAATAAATATTTTGAACATGTAACTCATCATTTAAGTAGAAATTGAAAAATATATGAATACTTTTCTAATGAGCATTAATTATTTATACTGACCTTCTAGAAATATATGTGCCTGTGACTCTATTGGAGAAATATGGTGACTGAACACATTCAGTTTTATTTAGCTGACAAATATGAGGTTCTGCTGTACCTCTATGTTTTGGCATCTCTCCAGCCCCACCCTCATGCACTACCAACTGATACCCACCTGCAGGCTTACACACCAATTCTAACATAAATTTGGAACTGATTGAGTTGCTCTAGTCCCACCTCAAATGGAGTTCACTATCAGGAAAAATTCAATAACCACAGAGTCCTGCAGTGTTCTCTTGGTTCATGAACTTTAGTTCTCTGCCCTATCTCCCAATTTAGAGGATGGGCTTCTTCACTAATTTGTGTCCAGCAATCTCTTTAGGCCTCTCGTATTCTCTTGAGCTTGATGCCCTGCTTTATACTCACACCTTAACACAGAAACGTTTGGCTCCTGATTTCTAATGGTCAGTGTGCTTCCCCGCCTGACCTTAGTAGGAACTCCAAGACTCCTTGACATGCTGTTCTCCTTGCCTGTTGAACCACCATGAGCAACTATGTGTTGAAATCTGAAAGTGCTACTGCCTTGAACACCATATTTGCTAACAGGTCTGAGTCTGTGCTGTCAATTCCAGTCCCTGCCTAGAATAACGATTTCGATGAGTAATCCACAATGCCTCCAGCAAATACCAACATATAACAACATACATGACTTTTTCCTTTGTAAATGAATATCATTGTGCCTTGCCAGATTTCCTATTTATTTAGGCAAAAACAAAACAAAGCAAACATTTACCAATGAAGGATGAAAAATGATGGATAAACACATTAGCTTGCCCATCCTCTGGGAGCATCAATTCTGAAGCATGTCCCACACGGTTTCTCAGAAGGCTCCCCAGTGAAATTAAAGCTTTAGTTGCTTAAAAATTTGATTTCCTAATAATGCATTTTATGCTTCCAGGGACCAGCTCCCAAATAAACTGCCAGCACCCAAGTCTTTGTCTCAGGATCTTTAAAGAAACCTAAACAAAAGATACCTTTCAAATCTTGTGAAACCAAAATTATCTTGTTCCTATCAGTTAAGATAACATGCCTGAATCAATTCACCTTTTTTATACAGTCCCCAATGCCTTTCCCCTGACAATCATCAATCTGTTCTCTATATTTATGAATCTGTTTCAGTTTTGTTTGTGTTTGTTTATATTGTACTTTAGAGTCCACATATAAGTGAAATCATGTGGTATTTGTCTTTCTCTGTATGACTTATTTTAATTAGCATAACTCTAGGTCCATCCAGTGAGAAGTCCAGATTAGTAGTTACAAAATAGTCATGGGGATGTAAAGTACAGCATAGAAAATATTGCTAATAATATTGTAAAATCTATGTATGGTGCCAGTTGGGTTCTAGAAATATCAGGGGGAACACTTTGTAAAGTATATGATGGTCTAACCACTATGCTGTATACCTACAACTAATACAACATGATAATGGCCCCAGCTGGGGTGCTCAGTGGTTATAGCATCGACCTACACACCAAAGGGTCATGGGTTCGATTCCTGGTCAAGGGCATGTACCTGGGTTGCAGGTTTGATCTCTGGCCCCGATTGGGGCATGAGTGGCAACCAATCAATGTGTTTCTCTTACATCGATGTCTTCTCTCTCTCTCCCCCTCTCCCTCCTTCTCTTCCACTCTTTAAAAATTCGTGGAAAAAATATCCTTGGGTGAGAATTAACACAAAAAAATGATATTGAATGTAAGCTGCAATTGTAAAGAATGTAAGCTATAATTGAAAAGAATTAATTTTTTTAATTAAAAAAATTAAATGTCAAAAAAAAAAAAAAGATAAAATGTCTGAAGAGCCCTTCCTGAAGATCACATTTTCAGGATAACTGGAAATACTCAAATTTTAATACACACTGCACCAGCCAGGTTCTTCATTACAAATAATAAAAATGGACTCCTTTTTTTTATCTTTACTAGAAAATGAATTTATCGAAAGAGTGTTAGGAGATTACATATTGATAAGAATGTTACAGAACTGGGTTCAGCCAATACATAGGAAAGTAAGATCCTGTCATAGAAATATTTGTTCTATTTATATTTTAACCACTGGTGCCAGGGGAACTGGACATGTGTCACCATATTGTTAAAATGTTGTGGGCTCGATTCACCGGAGGCATTCACTGAGATGGAATTTGGTATGAAAGAAGTTTCTTAGGAATTAAAAACTGTGAAGAAAAGGGTAAAAAGCAGGACTAGGCAGAGTAAGAACTGTGATACAGTCTGCAAAGCCTCTGTCAACTTAGCAGGTAGCTCAGGAGCAAGTAATGCCCATCAGATTGTCCTTCATTGAGCTAAAATAACTGTCTCTGTATTACTCTGCTCAGTCACCAGATGCAGACTGCCCAGGAAAGGACATGACGTTCACTAAGGCCATGCCTCAATAAACTCTAAAGTTTCTGATACCAGGTGGCTGTCTGCTGACCATACTCCCTATTGCTGGGCAGCAAGTCTTTCCTAGAGTGGGAAATCCAAGTGGCTTATCTCTATGTATACCACACAAACTCTTATTCTGCCATACCCTCCAATATAATCTACAAATGATTGCATCACTCTATCACCCTTCAAGATTCAGAGTCTTAGGAAGGAGCAGTGGAGTGACCATGCCTCAGTAATGGACCCAGAGTCTATCTTGCAGGAGACAGGGAAGATAACTCTTTTCCCTTTTTAGGTTTTGATAGTAGGAGCTGGGATTCTATAACTTATTTCATTTGGATTCAACCTAAATGGGCAGGAAGTTCAGAATCTGGCCATCAAAATTACTGTAGGGTCTGCTATAGTTCCTACTTTTAACAGTCTCTATCACCATACAGCTTTTTGTTTTCCTTCCTTCCTTCCTTCCTTCCTTCCTTCCTTCCTTCCTTCCTTCCTTCCTTCCTTCCTTCCTTCCTTCCTTCCTTCCTTCCTTCCTTCCTCACTCTTTCCATTTTCTTCTTCCCTTACTCATATTTTTACCACCAAGGGAAAAAAATCCCTCATGTAACACAATGTATCCTTCTATTTTCTAGCTGAAAATGTATTCACTCTAATTACTACTTCCAACTCTTCATCCAGGTCTCTAGTGATATGCATATTTTCGTATTCTTCAACTATAAACTAAATTTCAAAATTAAGCACCAACACACTCTATAACAAAGAAAAAGGTGAGTAAATGAAAGTGAATTTAGTCAAAACATTTAAATTTATACAACAAGGAAAGAAAGATGGGTAGATGCTATAATTCCTATTTCTGCAAGTTGTCATGAGGTCATGACTGATATTTATGACTTATTTCCTCCACCAACCATTTCATGTTTCCTTTGTCTTCAGCCACTCTAGCTACTCTTTCCCAATGGGAGATCTTGTTCAAGCCTATGGCCTCAACTATCACTAAGTATCAATATTCCTAAATTTCTATCTCCAACCTAAGCCTTTCTCTTTTTTCTTTGGCCCATATTTATATTTTCTTACCACAGAACTTTAGGTGTTTACATTCACCAGACACCTAAAACTCTGCTTGTCCAAAATGAGCCATTCCTCTCTCCAAGCCACAACCAGAAAAAAAAAATCTTCCTGTATTCTTTGACCAATCAATTTGACCTGGAAGTTTCCCTGGCATTCTCTTTCTATGCATATTTCTACTTCATTATTCTACTAGGGACAGATTTGTAAATTCTACTTCTTAGGTATTTCCCCAGCACACACACACACACCCTTTACCCTTGCCACCACCACTCTCTTAGATCAGCTCACAAGCTTTCTCAGTAAAGCAGTTATAATAGCTTTGAAAGGAATTATTCTGCCCAAGGGTCATTCACTTTTAGTATATTCTTAACTCTTATTCTCAACTCTTCTGTCAGGGTAACTTTTTAAAATGTAAACTATCAAGCTTCCCATGATTCCCCATTGCTTTCAGTATTAGGTCGAAGTTCTCCTCTTCTGATTCCTTGGACATACTTAGGAGTCTCACAAAATTTTTACATTCTCATTCTCCTCTCTCATAAGGAGTTAGGGACTTCTTGGTATTGGCACAACTAGGGCCTGAAGGGGTTGTGTGGGGGAAGGTAGTAATCATAGAATATAATATGAATGGCACCCTCAGAGGTTATGAAAAGGCAAGAGAATTATTTTACTTCCATGATTCCCATTGTCTTTAATTCTTTAAATTATCCTTATTCTATACTCCCATTTAAAATTTTTTTTTTTGTAATATATCTTTATTGATTTCAGAGAGAGGAAGGGAGAGGGAGAGAGAGAGAGAGACATCAATGATGAGTCATTGATCAGCTGCAGCCCACAACCCTGGCATGTGGCCTGATAGGGAATCAAACCCCGATCTCTTGGATCCTAGGTCGATGCTCAACCGCTGAGCCACGCCCCGCCGGGCCTCTATACTCCCATTTTAAGTTGAGTTACCTCTTAAAGGTCATGTCTTTACTCAGCTTTCTCTAGTCTAATTAGCATGATTTAAGATAATATTTTTCCTCCTCAAAATACTTACCTCTTCGTTTTTCATAATGAATTATACTGTTTTTGCAAATACCTTAAAACTCTAAAAGTCACTATGTCTCTAGGAACTATTTTAACTTGTTGAATTATAGTAATTCTGAGTGGTTTTCTCTAAAATTTACATGCCTTCATCTTGATGTCTTGCTTGTACTGGAGTTTTCATCAGAAAATGAAATTTTTAACACAAAATAGAGCATGCAATGTATCCTATGAATTATTTATAAGATATATAACATGCATCCAGCTATAGCTTATATTATTCACAGTTTCAGCAAATATAGCAACCAAAATACACAGTATAAAAGGAGGGCTAAATTCAAAGTGCCAGAGTCTGACTTTTATACTTGGTGAGCTAGAGGACCAAACCACAGTTATTGGCACCTTAGCCAGCTCTGAAGAAGACTCATCAATTGTGCTTTAATCATAACACAACAGGGAATTCAAGTAATACACACATGCATACACACATGTGTGAGCATATGCATGCAACTTTTTTTTTTAAGGAGAGCTTTAGTCTTCTGCCTAAGTAACAGTGCAAGGATCAAAGATACAATTATCTCCTTGTAAACATGACTCCATTTCATGTGCTTTTTACATGACATTTCTTATTTCTACATTTTTTGGCTTTACCAGACTACTATTAACCTTAAAAGAAGCTCCAAGGTAGCTCAGAGGGAAATAAGAAAAAAAGAACCCTTAGAGTTGAGAACGACCAGTGGCCTTTTTCTCTTTCTAGTCTTATTAACTCTTGGTACCTAATTTTTTATGCTTTTGCTCTCCCCAGACTCTCTCAAGATACTGGCCTTTTCCAGATTTTCTCTCCCACAGAATATTTGGGCTTTAGATTACTTTTCCTTGGCATAGCAGCTTCTATTTTCTCTTGGTTGAATTTCATTTTATTTCCTGCCCTGACTTTAACCTTCCCAAATTCAACAGAATGATTTCTTGGTCCTTGTTGGCCAAGGCAACACCTCCCAATTTAGTGTCTTTGGTGCATTTAATTATCTCTCTGTTTACACTGCAATATGTCTCTTCAATTCAACAAGCTGCTATTTATCATTTCCTTTTTGTTTGTTTTTTCTCCCTGCCCTTTATATTCATTTTAGTCTCTATAACAGGATTTAATTAATTTTTCAAGCACTATTTCTCAATGCAGTATCCATAACAGTGATTAGCAGGGAGCTGGACTATGATGGCATTTGTCAAAGTTACAGACTCTCAGCTAATTCTGCTTCACTTTGACAGTTTTGCACATCACTGATTGATAATAAGATTGTTTATGCAAAACTTTGGCATTCTAGAACAATAAATGGAAAATCTTGATAAAAGAAAGAATACACAATATAAATTAAACCACATATTCAATTGACCTTGTAACCACAAAATGAATGTGATACAAAATACCATTTCTACCTCATATTACAATGAAACTAAATAACAATAAACAAAACAAAAAATAATAATAGTAATAATAAAAAAGGTAGGACAAATTAAGTGAACATGTAAATTTCAGTATATCCTGCTGGTTTTTAAGATTATTTTGGTGTCTTTTTAAAAATTGTTTATTGAAGTACAATTTACATATAGAAAAGCACACATATTATAAGCATGTTGTTCAATGAATTTCCCAAACTAAATCTGCCTATGTAATTAGCATCAAGATCAAGAAACAGAACTTACCAACACACCAGAAACTCGCTACTCATGATCTCATCCAATTACTCCCCACTCAAGAAAAACTACTATGTCGACTCTTAATAAAATTAGTTTTCCTGTCTCACGATTTTATATAAATGCAGTCATACAGTATGTATTTGCATCTGATTTCTTTCACATAACATTATATTTGTGAGATTCATCCACGCTGTTGCATAAAGTTGTAAATTTTTCATCCTCATTACTACATAGAATTCAATTAAATTGTGTGAATATGCAGTAGTTTTCCTTGTTTGGCTATTCTTAATAGTGTTGCTATGAAAATCCTGGAATGGATCTTTGTTAAATGTATATGTGTATTTCTGTGGGTATAGAAATAAGAGTTGAATTGCTGGTTTATAAGGTATGTGTATTTTTAGATTTACTACATACAGTCAAACAATGTTAGAAAGTGGTTGTACAAATTTATACTTCCACAAGCTACATAAGGTCTTATTTATCTATCTTTTAAATATGCTCCTCAGCTTATCAACTATTTTTTTTTTTTTTTAAAAAAAGAAAGCTTAATATTAAATCCTTTTCTTTAACCGGTGGATCCAATGACAGACAGTCATAAAATATCAGATGGAAATTTCCTCTTCGCTTATATAATTCTCTTCTGGTGTTCAAGAGAAAGTGAGTCTTCTCTTTAGATCACAAAGTGACAAGTGACAGCAGGTCTCATCCAATAGGTGCTCAGAAATATTTGTTGAATCAATGAAGTCAAAAGAGAAAAATCAGGATGATTCATTTTATGACTTAACTGTTAACATTTATTTAAATATAGAGCTAAATTGAACACATAGAAAGACATAAGAAGAAATAATTCAATACACATTTTTGTGCTTTTTAAGGGCCAATCGTTTGTGAAGATGGAAGTTGTGATTCTAGAAGGGACATTTTAATGAAATCAGAGAAGAAAAACATCCAGACTAAAAATCACTAATTTGATATTGATACATTATTGATAATAAAATAATACTGTTACAAATATTTTTAAAAAGATGATCAGTGGGTGAATGTGAGTCTCCCAGTGATTTAAATTTTTTAGCTCCTTTAATGTTTGGCATAAATAGTAGATATAATGTGATTATTTTTGAAATAAATTACTGAAAAATAAAACAGAAAACAGACAAGTATGAAATTCTCGGCAGTATATTGCATTTAGTTAGTTTTTTATTTAAACCACCAAAACTGATTATCATGGGAACAAACAGCATAATTAAAGAAAAAACAAGTGATAAGGAGAAAGATGTTTATATCATAGGAAGAAAACCTATCTGTGGGCTGTGCTTAGAGTAATATTTTACTTTTAACTTTATCAGCCTTGCCATTCCCAAAATAGTTTTCTGGGCATCAACAATTAAACTAAGTGGCATATTTTGATTTCTAATCATTTACTCTGTGAGAAATTATGAACTTTTACACATGCAGGTACAGCATCTTACTTTAAACTATTTTGCAAGAAGTTTTGTTATTATTTTCTGATTATTGTTCTTAAAGTCTAGATTAAGTTAAGCCAAATCATATATTTTTAAATAGCTCAATTAATAAGACATTTTGTAAAATTCTAATGTCAGAGAACAGAGCTGTTTTCTATATTTTCGTGTGATAGGCAACATCCAGTTCCCTTTAAAGAAGAGATTGTTGCCCTAATGTTTTGTGGGTTTTTTTTGGTATGTTTTGTTTTTTAATTTATCTTTATTGTTGAAAGTATAACAGATATCCCCCTTTTTTCCCCCATTGACCTCCTCCACCCTGCATCCAACCCGCCCCCGCCCCCCAGGCCTTCACCGCACTATTGTCAGTGTCCCTAGGATAAGCATATATGCATAGAAATTCTTTGATTAATCTCTCCCAAACCACAGCCCCACCCCTGCCTTCCCACTGAAAATCATCAGTCTGTTCCATGCTTCTATGTCTCTGGATCTATTTTGTTCTTCAGTCTATTTTATTAGGTTCCATGTATGAGTGAGATCATGTAAAACTGAATCAGGTAGAATCAGAAAACCTGAATAGGTTAATAACAAGTGATGAAATCAAAACAATAATAAAAAAGTCCCAGCAAATAAAAGCCCTGATCCAGATGGCTTCACAGGGGAGCTTTCTAATTCTTTAAGTTGTAGGGTTAAACACTTTATTAAAATTTTTTCTTGCTTTTTGAGGTAGGCCTATAATGCTTGCTATGAGCTTCACTCTAAGGACTGCTTTCACTGTGTCCCATAGATTTTGGGTTGTTGTGTGTTCATTTTCATTTGTTTCCAGGAACTGTTTTATTTCTTTCTTGATCTTATTGGTAACCTATTCATTGTTTAATAGCATGTTACTTAGCCTCTATGTGTCTGAATGTTTTTGAGTGGTTATTCTGTATTTGATTTCTAACTTCATGCCCTTGTGATCCGAGATGCTTGATATGATTCCAATCTCCTTGAACCTATAGACTTGTTTTGTGTCTTAATCTGTGGTCTATATCTGAGAATGAACCATGTGCCCTTGAGAGGATTGTATATTCTGCAGCTTTGGGGTGAAATGTTCTGTAAATATCAATTAAATCCATCTGATCTAGTGTGCCATTTAGTCACTGTTTCTGTGTTGACTTTTTGTCTGGGAGATCTATCCAGTGAAATCAGTGGGGTTTTAAAGTCCATGACTATAACTATACTGCTATTGATCTCTCTCTTAAAGTCCTTCAGGTTATTATTGATAGGTCCTTATTTGTTGCCATTTTAATTCTTTATGCCTATGTTTCTCTATTTCTTCTTTTTATTATAGCAGTCCTTTTAACATTTCTTGCAATGATTCGATGTCTACTTATAATTACAGCAGTCCCTTTAACTTTTCCTGCAATGCTGGTTTGGTGGTGAATAACTCCTTTAGCCCTTTTTTGTCTGGGAAGCTCTTTATTTCACCATCTATCTTGATTGATAATCTTACTGGATAGAGTACTCTTGGTTTCAGAACCTTGTTTCGCATTACCTTGAATACTTCATGCCATTCCCTTCTGGCCTGTAGAGTTTCTGATGAGAAGTCAGCTGACACCCTTATGGGAGCGCCTTGTAGGTAAGAGATTGCTTTTCTGTAGCTGCCTTTAAGGTTCTCTCTTTGTCTTGAATTTTTGGCATTTTAATTATGTTGTGTCTGGGCATGGACCTCTTTGTATTCTTCTTACTTGGGACTCTCTGTGCCTCCTGAACTTGTGTGACTTTTTCCTTGATCAGGTTAGGGAAGATTTCTGCCATTATTTCTTCAAACAGTTTCTCTAACCCTTGATTACTTTCGACCTCCTCTAGCATTCCTATGATGCGAATATTTTAAGTTTCATGCTCTCCCACAGCTCCCTTAGACTCTTTTCCTGTTTTTTAATTGTTTTTTCTTTTTGGATCTCTGATTGATTTTTTTTCTACCCTGTCTTCTAATTCACTGATCAAATCCTCGGCTTCCTCTAATCTTCTATTTATTCCTTCCAATGTATTCTTTATTTCTGCTTTATCATTCTTCATTTCCTTCATAGTTTCCACATCTTATTTCATGGTTTTGAGCATCCTTTCAATCAGTATTCTGTATTCTATATCTGATAGATTTCTTATCTGCATTTCATTTAGCTCTTTTTCTGGATACTTCTCTTTTTCATTCATTTGGATGTTGTTGTTTTTTTGTCTTCCCACTTTGGTTGCTTAGTATGGTTTGTTTCTATGAATTAGGTAGGCCTGCTGGGGCTCTCAGTCTTTTTGGATGGCCTCTGATGCAGGCCAATATCAGATGCTGTTTGTGACTTGCCTTGAATACCCTATTTGGAGCTATCAACATCCCATGGCTTGATGTCCCCTCTGTTTGGGTTGGGTGCATTTGGACAAGTCCAAGATGCACACCAAAATCTGCTTTTCCAAGACCTGCGTCCAGAAGCAGATCAGCAAAGACTCAAAGCACTCTGAAATCTGCCTCTGCTTGCAGGCTGATTAATCTGATTCTCTTAATGAGCTTCGAACAGTAGAAACTTCTCTGGGTAAGGAAAAGTTTTCTAGAAGGGTGGGGAAATTCCTTCCCCTTCAGGCAAAAGCTGTTTGGAAAGTAAATATCTGCCTCTGAAGTATGAGGAAATGAACGACCCTACAAAGAAATCCAGAGGAGTGCCTTCTGAGCTTTATCTCCAGAGCCCACAACCCTAGATTATCCTCACACAACTCCAGTCCCCTCTGCCCTCCCTCTGTTGGAGCCCAAGGTCAGTGGCTGCACATGAATCTTTGTGCGTTGGCTCTTTAAGAGGGTGCATGTAGTTCCAGCTGCCTCTCCCTGGCAGACAGAAACCTGGCTGCTTTTCATAGCCTGATGCTATGTGAGCAACTTTCTCAGTTCTATATTCTTGGCTGTGAAGCCCACCCTGACATTTAACCCCAGAGTACTCAGTGGGAACTCCCCTACTGCTGAGATATCTCTAGGGACATTTGGCTGTTGCCTGTGGGATCCCAGCCAGTCCTCATGGGCTTCTGTACTTCCTATAAGTCTCTATGTGGTCTCCACTTTATGTCCTTGGTTATGAGGGTTCTCTTTGTCTTCAGCTGCAGTTGATTATTCAGGATGGTTTTTCTATATTTTAATTGTAATTCTAGTTTGGTCCCAGGAAAGTGTCAGTGTAGCTTCCACTCAGTCCACCGCCATCTTTAATGTCTTGCCCTAATGTTTTTAAACTCAGTCCTTCAGGTAACCTAAAAGTTGTACAACATTTAGAAACTATGCATAGGCTATGATAGCAAGCAAAAGAAAAGCTAAGATTCAATATTTGATTTATCTTGAATGACTCCAAAGTAGAAATGGACATTTCTATGTCTAAGGATTTCCTAAGGGCTGCTTCAGAACTAATGCTCTTTTCTACTTGGCTATCAAGAAAATATAGATGTTGAGGTTTGTTTGTTTTGATGTTTTCCTAAATTTAAAATGTACCCAAAGTGTTCTGGATGTCAGATATGTTGGTGAGTCACAAAACCACCAGGATCAGAAATGCAATTTGATAAGGGAATTTGAAATTGAACCTCTGCTCCAAGAAATGTGTGATTGTATTTCCTCAAAGGGGAACTGTACAGTCAATATCTACCATAAGAAGTCACTGACTAGCCACTAGATTGACCAGACCACTTGTATTTTTTTTACCCTCTTGTTTTCTAACCTCTGACATTTCCTTATTCATTATCAACTCCAGAAGGAATTAAAAAAAGAAAGAAAGAAAGAAAGAAAGAAAGAAAGAAAGAAAGAAAGAAAGAAAGAAAGAAAGAAAGAAAGAAAGAAAGAAAGAAAAAGAAAGAAAGAAAGAGTGCAAATATAATAAATCTTTACTTAGGTAGGATTATCATAATTAAGTTAAGAGGGTAAGAAATGTAGAAGAAAAATGTTGTTGATTTTAATAATAATTTTCACATTATCTATGAGTTTTAAATATTGTTAGCATAACAAGGTGACCAAGGATATAAGAGAATAACTCAGATTTTTGGAAATGTTCAAAAGTTGAATTGTTCTGTGATTGTGTTATCTGAGCCTTGAGGCAAGGAAACAAACCAGTGGATAGGGATGAGGTTTCAGTGGGAGTAATTGAATGCTTCCATCCACAACTGTTTTGGAAAAAGGATAATTCAGCTGTGCTGGGAAAGAGCTATTTTAATGGTTCAGTGGTAGGGATTCAGTGATCTGGCCAAGCAGGAATGAAATTGTAAGCCAGGGTAGAATGCATTGGAAAAGTTGAGGACAATATAGAAAGGGAGGAGAAAACCTACCAGCATTATACAGAGCTTAGGGTTCCCAGGTTTCTATTTCAGGAATCTTAGTCCCAGCTCCTTATTTATTGTGAAGTCTTGAGAAAGCCATTGATTTCTTTAGGACATGATTTTCTTGTCTTTTATATAAGGATAATTTCTTCCACATTTGACATATATCTTTTGTTTTAAGGAACAAATAAGATTTATATGACATTAAAAAAAATACTTTTAAAACATATAAATTGAACAAAAGTCCTTTTGGAAAATGACTTCAAAGTGTGGTGAAAACTTAATTGAAATGTATCTGCCTGAGACTACTGTGAAGACCAGAGTAGGCATCCAGGTGAACTCACATTTTTGGAGCACATGAAAAAATTGTGAAAGGAAAATGGGGAGAGAAGAAGGGAGAAAGTCTCACATGTATTAAATATTGCTATGCACTAAGCATTTTACATTTAATATATCATGTAATCCCTTACTAACGCTGTGAGATGGTTATTATTTTTCCCATTTTACAGCTGAGGCTCAGAATAATTAAGAAATATGTCAAAATTTACAGTTAGTATGAGTATGAAACAAGACTTGAACCAGTGTGTACTTGGTCTTTATGCACCCACCAGAGTGTATCTAATTTTTCCACTAAAGAGCCCATCAATGTCATAGGAAAGAAAATGGGAAGCCCAAATAATTCAGTTTTTGTAGCTTGAAGAAGGAAACTTCATGTCCCAAGTTTCATTGAAGTCTCATGTTTGTTTTCTAAAATTGAGGAAATGTTACAAACCAATCCATAGCTTATTTGTTTTAATAACAAATAATGCTTCAATTATTCACCATTAAAAAATTAGGACTCCAAAACAATGTTATTATTTATCTTATGACTTTAGTTATCTTTTGCTATATTGTCAGGTATCCATTAAAGATAGTCTGCCCCAAAATTGATACTCCCAAATAAGGAGGGGAAACAAGGATATTTCCACTATTATAGGCTATAGTTTTCAACCTAATAATGAGAATTTGCCATAAGACAGTGACTTTATATTAAAAGTCTTCACTTATCTATACACCAATAATGAACTCTGAGAAAGATAAACTAAAAAAAAAAAAAATCTTATTTATCATTGTAACAAAAAAATTAAGATACTTAAAAATAAACCTAACCAAGGAGGTAAAAGACCCATAGTCAAAAAACTGTAGGACACTGAAGAGAGTAATAGAGGAAAATACAAACAAATGGAAGTATATACTATATTCATGGATTTGGTAGAATTAATATCATTAAAATGTCCATACTACAAAAACCAATCTATAGATTCAATGCAATCCTTATCAAAATACCAATGGCATATCTCACAGAACTAGAACAAATACTCCAAAAATTTCTATGGAACCAAAAAAGACCCTGAATAGCCACAACAATCTTGAGAAAGAAAAACAAAGTTAGAGAGCTATCAAGCTATACTATAAAACCACTGTAATCAAAACAGCCTGTTACTGACACAAGAACAAGAATATAGATCAATGGAATAAAACAGAGAACCCAGAAATTGACCCACTTTATTATGGTCAATTAACACTTGACAAAGGAGGCAAGAACAACAATGGAGTAAAGATAGTCTCTTCCATAAATGGGTGTTGGAAAAATTAGACAGGTACATGCAAAAAAAAAAAAAAAATGAAACTAGACCACCAACTTAAACCATACAGAAGAATAAACTCAAAACAGATAAAAGACTTAAATGTAAGTTGAAAAACCATAAAATACTAGAAGAAAACGTAGTCAGTACAATCTCAGACATCTTACATAAAAGAATTTTCACTGATACAATGCCTAGGGCAAGAGAAATAAAGGGAAAAAAATAAACAAACAGGACTATATAAAAATAAAAAGTTTCTGCCCAGGAAAAGAGATCAGCATCAAAAGGAAAAAGGAATCCACTGTATAGAACATATTTCCCAATGATACATCTGATAAAGGGTTAATTTCCAAAATATATAAGGAACTCATACATATCAACAAAAGGAAGACAACTTACAAAATCAACATCTGGAAATCAATGGCATTCTTATACATCAACAATGAACTTTCAGAGAGAGAAACTAAAAAAGAAATACCATTTACCATTGCAACTAAAAAAATAAGATACCTAGGAATAAACTTAACCAAGGATGTAAAAGACCTGTACTCAGAAAACTACAGGACACTGAAAAAGAAATAGAGGAAGATTTAAACAGGTGGAAGAATATACCATGCTCATGGATTGGAAGAATTAATATCATTAAAATGTCCATACTACCCAAAGCAATTTATAAATTCAATGCAATTCCTATTAAAATACCAACTGCATATTTCACAGACCTAGAACAAACATTTTGAAATTTATACGGAACTCAAAAAGACCCCTAATAGCTGCAGCCATCTTGAGAAAAATGAACAGAGTGGGAAGGATCACATTACCAGACTTCAAACTGTATTACAAAGCCACTGTAATCAAAACGGCCTGGTATTGGTACAACAGGCATATAGATCAATGGAACAGAACAGAGACCCCAGAAATAGACCCATGCCATTATGGTCAATTAATATTTGACAAAGGAGGCAAGAGTATCCAATGAAGTAAAGACAGTCCCTTCAATAAGTGGTGCTCAGAAAATTGGACAGATACATGCAAAAAAATGAAACTAGACCACCAACTTTCACCATACATAAAAATAAACTCAAAATGTAAGTCATGAAACCATAAAAATCCTGGAAGAAAACATAGGCAGTAAAGTTACAAACATCCCACGTGGTGGAATTTTCACTGATACATCTCCTAAGGCAAGAGAAACAAAAGAAAAAATAAACATATGGGACTACATCAAACTAAAAAGCTTCTGCACAGCAAAAGAAAACAGCCTCAAAATACAAAGGAACCCCACAGTCTGGGAAAACATATTTACCAAGGATATAAGGAATTAATTTCCAAAGTGTACAAAGAACTCATGTTGCTCAGCAAAAGGAAGACAAACAACCCAATTAAGAAATGGGTAAAGGACTTGAATAGACACTTTTCCAAAGAGGACATACGGATGGCCAAGAGAAACATGAGAAAATGCTCAACATTATTAATCACCAGAGAGATGCAAATTAAAACCACAATGAGGTATCACTTCACACCTGTAAGAATGGCTACCATAATCAAATCAACAAACGACATGTGCTGGTGAGGATGTGGAGAAAGGGGAACCCTAATACACTGCTGGTGGGAATGTAGACTGGTGCAACCACTATGGAAAACAGTATGGAGGTTCCTCAAGAAATTAAAAATGGAGTTGCCTTTTGACCCAGTGATTCTTCTCCTAGGAATGTATCCTAAGAATCCTGAAACACTAATCAGAAAGAATATATGTACTCCGATGTTCATAGCAGAGCAATTTACAATAGCTAAAATCTGGAAACAGCCCAAGTGCCGATCAGTAGATGAGTGGATAAAAAAGCGGTGGGACAGTTACACCACGGAATACTACACAGCTGGAAAGAAGAAGAATCTTGTACCCTTTGGGACAGTATGGATGGACCTGGAGAAAATTATGCTAAGTGAAATAAGCCAGGCAGAAAAAGACAAACATCACATGATCTCATTTACATGTGGAATCTAAAGAACATAATAAACTGATGAACAGAATAGATTCAATGACATGGAAGCATGGATCAGACTGACGAATGTCAGAGGGATGGAGGAGGGAGGATGGGTGGATGGGGAGAGAGTAACCAAAGAATTTCTATGCATACATGCACAACCCAAGGACATGGAAAATAGTGGGGAAAGGGAATGGGGAGGGGGATGGGATGGGGTGGAATGGGTCATTGGGGAGAAAAAGGGACATCTGTAATATTTTAAACAAAAATAAAATTTAAAAATATTAAAAAAAAATTGGTAGAGGACCTGAATAGACACTTCTCCAAAGAGGATATACCAATGGCCAAGAGGCAGAAGAAAAAAGCTCGAAGTCACTAATTATCAGAGAAATACAAATAAAAACAACAATGATGTACCACCTCACACCTCCCAGAATGGCTACTATTAATAAATCAACAAACAAAAAGTGCTGGTGAGGATGTGGAGAAAAGGGAACCCTACTTCACTATGGTGGGAATGCAGACTGGTACAACCACTATGGAAAACAGTGTGGAGTTTCCTCAAAAAATTAAATACGGAACTGCCATTTGACCCAATGATTCCAATACTAGGAATATATCCTACAAAGTAAGAAACGCCAATCTGAAAGAATATATACACCTCTATGTTCATAGCAGCATAATTTACAATAGCTAAGATCTGGAATCAGCCCAAATGCCCATCAGTAGATGAATGGATTTAAAAACTATGTTACGTTTACACAATGGAATACTATGCAGCTGTGAAAAAGAAGCATCTGTTACCCTTTGAGACAGCATGGAGAGACCTGGAGAATATTAGGCTAAGTAAAATAAGCCAGTCAGAGAAAGGCAAGTATCACATGATCTCACTTATATGTGGAATCTAATGAAGAAAATAAACTGAGGAACAAGAAAGGCCCAGACATTGAAGCATGCACCATACTGACTTATTTCAGAGGGAAAGAGGGGGCAGGAAGAGATTAACCAATAAATTTACACACATATATTCATAACCCATGGACAGACAATAGTGTGGGGAAGTCCCGGGGGACAGGTCTGGAGTGGAGGGCTTCATTGGAGGTACGGAAGGGGACATCTGTAATACTTTCAATGATAAAGATAATTTTTTAAAAAAATCTTCACCTCAGGACAGCTTTAGGTGGAGCCACTGAAATGTGTTTTGGCAGCCCCCGGAAGTTGTCTCATGTGTTTTAGAGTAGGATCTTGTGAAACTAGATGGAAACTTAGGAGCCTAAAATAGGTTTCAGAAATTGAAGGGTTATTTGTTTTCCTAAATTTTTTTCTCTGAGAAGGCAGAAAGATTAGTAAACATAGTGAGAAAATTGTGTATTCTAAGTTATATCAATAAGTAAGTATATATTTGGGCATAATAAGAGCCAGGATTCTCACTGTAGAGAAAAGATACACAAACATGTGAGAATAAAGTCTTGAATAAAACTTATGATGTTGAATAAGAATTGGAAGTGTCAGTATGATCTACCCATAGTGTGTGTATTTGTGTGTGTGTGTGCACACGTGCACATGTATCATTAAGAGATGCATAAGGCCTGGCCGGGTGTGGCTCAGCCGTTGAGCATCGACCTAGGATCCAGGCAGTTGGGGTTCGATTCCTGGTCAGAGCACATGCCTGGGTTGTGGGCTCCATCCCCAGTTGGGGGAGTGCAAGAGGCAGTCGATCAATGACTCTCTCATCATTGATGTTTCTATCTCTCTCTCTCCCTCTCCTTTCCTCTCTCTGAAATCAATAAAGATATATTTTTTTTAAAAAAAGATAGAGATGCATAAGATATGTGTATGTGTAGGTGTATATATCCTACTTTTGTTCACTGAAAAGGCCTAGAAGCAATGACACCCCAGTAGCAATGAGCACATTTATCACTCAGATCTTAGTTTCTAAATACCATCTTCCACTAAAAGAATCAGGGCCCCCTGGCAAAATGGATGATTTCAGAGCACATTAAAACTTGAAGGAGTTCCACTGGCCAAATCTGAAAAAAAATGAGCATAAAATTAGTAAATAATGATAGTAACATATTATAATCTAGTGAATAAAATCACACATATAAATATATAAATAATAAAGGAGAAAATAAAGTTCTTTATTACAGTATAATGTCAACTAGTAATGACAAGAAAGTAACAGAGTTAGAAAAATCACCATTTGACAATCATCATTGTAATAATTGATTCAGGCTAGCCTCATCAATAGTTGTTAAAACTAGTGAATAAAATGTGGGCAAAAGTTTGATTTGGAATGGAACATTCAAATAGTCTCAAAATGTCTTCCTACAAATTAATTATCAAATACAAAAAATTTTATGATGAAAAACCTGGTGAACACCTCCTGAAACAACTGATAAAAGTTAACACCTCTAAAAATAACTTAAAAGTGTAAAAGACCAGGAAGATGGTGGCACTGTGAGAAGAAGCAGAGCGCCCCTGCTACCAGCCACATACTCGATTTACTGCTAAAATACTGCGTAACCAGTTTGGAAAAACCAGACAAATATACCTGAGTGGACATATTTCAAATAGGGAGCACTTAAGAAACATCATAGAGTCTGGTAAGAAAGGGGTGGGGGTAAAAAAGAGGAGTCCCCACTGAAGGCTGTGCTGAGCTCTGAGCCCCAGGGCTTAAAGGTTGCAAAGCTCCCTGCCCTTGGGAGTGTGGACTGGCATCCAAAAGTGGGAAACTTAATCCTGGAATGGAGGAGAAGGAAAAGAGTGCCTACTGTGGAGGACAGAGGGATCCAGGGGAACAGTGTACCTGAGAGGAGGGGAGCACTCCTTCCTAGCTAAAGAAAGCTTCTAATTGTGGCACCGACTGGCATCTTATGCACAGGGCGCCGACCATAGGAAAGGCAGCCCCAAAGTTTGTGGCAACCGAGTAGAAAGGGACCAGAGCTCTGCATTGAGCAGCTGCATACAGGGACACTCTGCCTTCGTGTAAGGCATTGTGTTGAGCTTCGGAAAGCATTGAATCTGTGTGGTGCAGGGAAGGGGAAGAGAGCACTCCCACCAACAAAGACAGACTAGAGCTACCTGTGGGAGGGAATTTTCTTCCAGCCCCAGGAGCTCCCAGTAGGTGGGCCATTTCTGGGGGTGCCATGGTGGCATGCATGGAGCAGGCCCATATTTACTGAGATCAGCAGTGCAGGGGAGGTGACTAGAGCTGACTGTGTGTCCCCTTCTGCTGGGTGCCTTGGCACTGGGGCGGCAGTACACTGCAGGGTAGATTCTCTGCATGTGTGTTACTTTGTGCATTTTTGAGTTTTTGATTGCTGAACTGGCTTCCACCTTCCTGGCTTGTATTGAGGAGACAGACCAACAAAAGGTGAGATTTGTGTCTGCATAGGAGAGTGTTTGAAATATGTGCCCCGTGTGACCAGCCAACTAGATCTGGGAAAAGAGAGGCGGAGCATGCCTACCTCTCCTGCAGACAAAGAACACCACCCCCAATAGGAAAAGGGCTGGTTCAGCTCACTGAAGCTCCAGATATCCCCTGCAGGGCACAGTCTTGAGGGGAAGGGCAAACAGCACACAGGAGGACATTACAAGAATAAGACTCTCAAAGACTGTTGTTTGGGAACTGGAGATAAAGCTTAAAACTGTTGCTGGGAGCTGGGCAAGGAAAGTGCTTACTGGAATGTTTTTAATCTAACTCACTCAGACCAGGCTGCTGAAACTGCCCATACAGAAAAGGTAACAGACTGAAGTCAATCTGAAGTTGCAGTAGGCCAGTGTATGGGGAAACAGAATTGAAGGATAGGGTAGAGACTGAGGAGCTGGATGTGAAGCAGAGACTAACTCCCTCACAGTGAGTGCTTGACCGTGAAACCTCTAAGTAAAGGGAGCCATATCTCAACCTACACTAGCCATCCTGCACCCTAAATACTCTACAGAAGACTCTGAAATAAAACCAGGCAAACTCAAGGTTGTAAATAGCTGACAACCGGAAGTGGTTCACAGAGAACCTCAGATCAACCAACAACCTAAGGACATGAGAGCCAAACCTAGACAGCTCTTGGCATTGGCTGACCCACAAGTAATTCCCAGGATAATTGAAATCAACATTCAAAACAGTGAGCTGAAGACAACATAAGCTGCCCCAATGAAACTCACCTGATTGACTTTATTTTTTCCTTAGGAAAAAGAGAAAGAAATTTTTTTTTCCTCTTAAAACTTGATATATTTTTTAATTTTTAATTAAAGTAATTTTTTAAAAAATTAATTTTTTTATGCTTGACTTGTTTTTTGTTTTGTTTTGTATTTTTGCTTTGTTTTATCTTTTGTTCTACTATCAAGATTTTCTTGATATTCTCTCCTTAGTTGCGGGGATATTATCATTATAACCGGTAAGTTTACTGCTTTTCTCTACAGTTTCCCCCATATCCCTTATTAGACTCCCTCCCAGCCATTGCTTTATCGCTCTCTCTCCTCTCAATCCATTGACATAACTTTTTCCCCCTCTTTATTCTTTTCTTACTTCCTTTTGTTTTACTCCCTTCTGTCTTCCTGTCTTTTTGTTTGATTGTTGGTTTCTGTCTCTTTATTGTATTTTTATTTTTTCATTTTTAACTATTATCCTATTCCTATGCTCTACTCTTAATTTTTGCTCACCCTTCTTTCAGAATCTTTTCTGTGCCTCTTTTAACTCCCAGTAGCTTCTCTATTTTTTACATTTTATTTTAGTTTATTATTATTATTTTAAAATTTTAATTACTATTAACAATAATATACTTTTTTCTCTCTAGCTTTCTCTTCCTTTCTCTCTTTCTTTTTTTTTCCCTTTTATTTTATTTTTTTCGCTTTAGCATTTGTGTTCTCCCTTCACTCTCCCAGCTCTATTTTCACATGGGTTGTTTTCACTGTGATTGTCAAGATATTTTTTGAGATACCTCTTGTTTCCTGGCAGTTTAGTTGTGTATTGTCCTGACTTGCCAGCACCCATACAATAGCTCACATGACGTGTTTGGGGCTGAGACACATAGTTAGCCAATGTGAGAGGAGAGTCCGCTCAAGGACAAGTCAACAACAATCTAGACCCAATCACAATAAGAGAGCCCAAAGAACCCACAAAAAGGTCACCCACAAAAGGGACATGCTTAGAGAAAAGAGCTCAGAAGTATAAGGAAAACACACCTCTTGACCCAACTGGACTCACATTACAAAAGCCCACCCCATAAGACTGGAAGACAGCCAATATATCTAATATATAGATACAAACACTAAGAGCCACCAAAATGGGGAGACAAAGAAACAACCCTCAAACTAAAGAAAAGGAAATATCGCCGGAAAAATATCTTGATGAGATGGAGTTAAGCAAGTTATCAGAAACAGGATTCAGAGAAATGGTTATAAAGATGCTCAAGGAAATTAATGAGAACAACAAAGCACTTAATGGTAAGGTAGAGGAACTTAATGAAAACATAAATAAAGAGGTAAATATCATAAGTAAGAATCAGGCAAAAATAAAGAATACTATAACTGATATCAAAAATACACTGGAAGGAATTAAAAGCAGGCTCAGTGAAGCAGAGTATAGAATGAGTGACAGAAGATAAGGTAGAAAAAAATACTCAAGCAGAGCAGCAAAGAGAAAAAAACCCTTAAAAAGCAGGAGGACACTCTACGGGAGCTTTTGGACAACGTGAAGCAAAAATACATTCACATTATACAAGTGCCCGAGGGGGAGGAAAAAGAGCAAGCTATAGGGAATTTGGTGGAGGAAATAATGACAGAAAACTTCCTTATGCTGGTGAAAGAGAAAGCACACAAGTTCAGGAAGCACAGAAGGTTCCAAAAAAAAGGGACCCAAAGAGACCCACTCCAAGACACATTATAATTTAAATGGCAAATATCAAAGACAAAGAGAGAATATTAAGAGAGAGACAAGCAGTGTACCTCCAAGGGAACCCCATGAAGCTGACATCAGATGTCTCAACAGAAACTCTTCAAGCCAGAAGGGAGTGGCATGAAATTCTCAAAGTAATGAAAAGCAAGAACATGCAACCAAGATTGCTTTATCCAACAAGGCCATTATTTAAAATGGAAAGTGAAATAAAGAGCTTCCCAGACAAAAAATAAAAATAAAAATAAAAATAAAAATAAAAAGGCTAAAGGAGTTCAGTACCACCAAACCAGCATTGCAAGAAATGCTAAAAGGACTGCTCTAAGAAAAAGAAAGAATAGCGAGAGACAGTTACATCAGCATAAAGGGAGAAAATGGCATTAAATAAGTATATATCAATAGTAACCTTAAATCTAAATGGAATAAATGCTCCAATCAAAAAACATAAGGTAGCTGAATCTATAAGAAAACAGGACCAAAATATATGCTGTCTATAAGAGACCCGCCTGAGTGCAAAAGATTCACAGAGGCCTAAAGTGAAGGGATGGAATAAAATATTCCATGCAAATAAAAATGAAAAAATAAAAGCTAGAGTGGCAATACTTATTTCTGACAAAATAGACTTCAAAATAAAGACCACAACAAGAGACAAAGATGGTCACTACATAATACTAAAAGGATCAATCCAACAGGAGAAAATAACCTTTATAAATATATATGCACCCAATATAGAAGCACCTAAATAAATAAACTTATTGGTGGGCTTTAGGGAGAGGTTGACAGCAACAAAATCATAGGGGGGTGGACTTTAACACCCCACTTGCAACATTGGACAGATCATCAAGACAAAAAATCAACAGGAAAGCACAGACCTTAAATGGCACACTAGATCTAATGGATTTAATTGCTATTTACAGAACATTTCATCCCAAAGCAGCAGAATGCACATTCTTCTCAAGAGCACATGGAACATTCTCAAAAATAGACCATATGTTAGGGCACAAGGCAAGTCTACAAATTCAAGAAGATTGAAATCATATCAAGCATCTACTCAGATCACAATGCCATGAAACTAGAAATCAACCACTATCAAAAAACCTCAAAAACATTCAAACACATGGGTGCTAAATAGCACATTATTATTATTTTTTAAATATATCTTTATTGATTTCAGAGACAGGAAAGGAGGGGGAGAGAGAGAGATAGAAACATCAGTGATGAGAGAGTCATTGATCGGCTCCCTAGTCTGCAACTTGGGCATGTGCCCTGATTGGGAATTGAACCCCAATCTCCTGGCTCCTAGGTTGATGCTCAACTGCTGAGCCACGCCCAGTTGGGCGTAAATAGCACATTATTAAACAATGAATAGATTACCAATGAGATCAAGGAAGAAATCAAACACTTCTTGGAAAAAATGACAATAACCAGACAACCCAAAATCTATGAGACACAGCAAAATTAGTCCTGAGAGGAAAGCTCATAGCAATACAGGCCTATCTCAAGAAACAAGAAAGAGCTCTACTAAACCATCTAACACAACAACTAAAAGAACTAGTAAGAGAACAGCAAGAAAAGCTCTGAAGAAGTAGAAAGAAGGAAATAATAAAGATCAGAGAGGAAATTAATGACATAGAGACTAAAAAAATACAAAAAAATCAATGAAGCCAAGAGCTGGTTCTCTGAAAAGATAAATAAGATTGATGCACCTTTAACCAGACTCACTAAGAAACAAAGAGAGAGGACCCAAATAAATTAAATCAGAAATGAAAGAGGCGATATAACAACTGACCCAACAGAAATACAAAGAATCATAAAAAAATACTATGAGCAACTATATGCCAGCAAACTGGACAACCTGGGTGAAATGGACAAATTCCTAGAAGCATACAATGTTCCAAAGCTGAATCTGGAAGAGACAGAAAACCTAAATAGGCTGATAGCAAATAATGAAATTGGAGCAGTAATCAAAAACTACCATCAAACAAAAGTCCTGGACCAGACACATTTACAGGTGAGTTGTACCAAACATACCAGAAGAATTAACACTTATTTTACTCAAATTATTCCAAAAAATTCAAGAGGATGGAAAACTCCAAGGTCTTTTTATGAGGCCAACGTCATCCTAATCTGAAAACCAGATAAAGACAGTACAAAAAAAGAAAATTACAGACCAATATCCCTAATGAACATAAATGCTAAAATCCTCAACAAAATATTAGTAAAATGGATCCAGCAATACATTAAGTAGTTTATACACCACGACCAAGTGGGATTTATTCTGGGGATGCAAGGCTGGTACAACATCTGCAAATCAATAAATGTGATACATCACATAAACAGAATGAAGAACAAAAATTATATGATCATATCAATAGACGCAGAAAAACCATTTGACAAAAATCCAGCACGCATTTCCGATAAAAACTGTGAGCCAAATGAGAATAGAAGGATCATACCTCAAGATACTTACGGCCATATATGAAAAACCTACAGCCAACATCATACTCATTGGTCAAAAACTAAAACCATTTACCTTAAAAACAGGAACAAGACAGGGATGTCCACTTTCACCACTCTTATTCAACATAGTACTGGAAGTCCTTGCCACAGTCATCAGACAGGAAGAAAACATAAAAGTCACCTAAATTGGAAAGGAGGAAGTAAAACTGTCATTATTTGCAGATGTTTTACATGATGTTTTACATAGAAAACCCTAAAGACTCTATCAAAGTACTGCTAGATTTGATAAATGAATTCAGCAAGGTCGATGGATACAAAATTAATAAACAGAAATCAATGGCATTCTTATACACCAACAATGAAATCTCAGAAAGAGAAACTAATAAAACAATACCATTTACTATTGCAAATTAAACAATAAGATAACTAGGAATAAACTTAACCAAGAATGTAAAAGACCTATCCTCGAAAAACTACAGGTCACTAAAAAAAGAAATAGAGGAAGATAAAAACATGTGGAAGAATATATTATGCTCATGGATTGGGAGAAGTAATATCATTAAAATGTCCATACTACCCAAAGCAATTGAAAGATTCAATGCAATTCCTATTAAAATACCAGTATCATATTTCATAGAGCTAGAAAAATATTCCAAAAATTTATAAGGAACCATAAAAGACCCAGAATCTTGAGAAAGAATTTGGTAGGAGGGATCACTTTACCAGATATCAAACTGTACTACAAAGCCATTGTAATCAAAACAGCCAGGTATTCATACAACAACAGAAATGTAGATCAATAGAACGGGACTGACTTCCCAGAAATAGACTCAAGCCATTATGGTCAGTTAATATTTGACAAAGGAAACAAGAGCATACAATGGAGCAAAGACAGTCTCTTCCATAAATGGTGCTGGGAAAACTGAACACTTACATGCAAAAACATGAAACTAGACCACCAACTTTCACCATACACAAAAATAAAGTCTAAATGGATAAAAAACTTAAATGTAAGTCATGGGACTATAAAAATCCTGGAAGAAAACATAGGCAACAAAGTCAAAGACATCTCACATAGTGGAATTTTCACTGATACATCTCCTTAGGGTGAGAGAAACAAAAGAAAAAATAAGCGTATGGGATTATATCAAACTGAAATGCTGCTGTACAGCAAACTAAACAGCTTCAAAATACAAAGGAACCCCATTGTTTGGGAGAACATATTTGTTAAGGATTTATCTGATAAGGAATTAATTTCCAAAGTGTACAAAGAACTCTTAATACTCAGCAAGAGGAAAACAATTCAATTAAAAAATAGGCAAAGGACCTGAATAGACACTTTTACGAAGAGGACATAGGAATAGCCTACAGACATATAAAAAAAATGCTCAATATTGCTAATCATCAGAGAGACAAAAATTAAAACCACAATGATATATAACTTCACACCTGTAAGTATGGCTCCCATCAACAAATCATCAAATGACATGTGCTGGTGAGGATGTGGAGGAAGGGGAACCTTAGTACACTGCTGGTGGGAATGCAGACTGGTGCATCCACTATGGAAAACAGTACAGAGTTTCCTCAAAAAATTAAAAATGGAGTTGCCTTTTGACCCAGTGATCCTACTTCTAGAAATATATCTTAAGAATCCTGAAATACTAAGCAGAAGGAATATATGCACCCCTATGTTCATAGCAGGGCAATTTACAATAGCTAAGTTCTGGAAACAGCCCAAGTGCTGCTCAGTACATGAGTGGATAAAAAAGCTGTGGTACATTTACACCATGGAATACTAAGCAGTTGTAAAGGAGAAGGACCTCATAGCCTTTGGAACAATATGAATAGACTTTTGGAGAATATTATGCTAAGTGAAATAAGCCAGGCAGAGAAAGACAAATATCACATGATCTCACTTATAGGTGGAATCTAAAGAACTTAATAAACTGATGAACAGAAATGATTCAGTGGCATGAAAGCATGGATCAGACTGATGAATCTCAAAAGGATTGAAGGGGGTAGGTGGGTGGAGGGGGAGTGATTAACCAAAGAACTTATATGCATATATGCACAACCCAAGGACATGAACAATGGTGTGGAGAGGAACTGGGGAGGGGAGTGGTGTAGGGTGGAATTGGTCAATGGGGAGAGAATGGGATATCTGTAATATTTTGAACAAAATTTTAAAAAATTAGAAAATTTTAAAAAGTAAAAAATTTTTTAAAAATTTAAAAATGTATCATGTGGCTCTTTATTTGATGCACTGGGAAGACAAAACCTGACTTCTCTAGTACATATGCCAAAATTGCATAACTTGAATTTAATCATGAAGAGACATCAGGAAAATCCTTATTAAAAAGCATTCAACAAAATAATTGATTTTTCCCTTAAAAAACATCAAAGTCATGAAAGAGAAATACTGGGAACTATTCCAGAGTAGAGATTTAAAGAGATTAAGTTCTATAAGTGATTCAAGATTGAATATCCTGGACTAGGATAATTATATATATATGTGTGTGTGTGTGTGTGTGTGTGTGTGTATAAATTAAAGTAAAATTTACAAGTTACATAATAATAATAAATTCTAATCTTATCCTTAATTTCTCCAAATTGGTTTTACCAAATACCCTATTGCAAACGGGTAAAGAGATTATTTGTAATTATAAATATCTTTCTACATGTGCTGTAGGTATTTCATAATAGTAAGTATTCTCCCTTTTGACAATGTCTTCATTTAAATACTTCTCCAATGTGTTTGTGAGTGTATGTATGAGCATGTGCATTCTTTTCTCCCTTCCTTCACTCAGGTATTTTTAATGTCATATGGAAGATTGTGGAGTTTTAAACTATAACCACCAGGGTTACGTTTTCCTCATTCTTTCATATGTGCAAAGCCTAAATAGCTTGGGGTCTGTTTGCATTTCAAAGTCAAATAGTCTAGTTTAGAGAGACTGCTTTAGATTTTGTAGTCAAATTAATTTCAAAGCCTCTCTCTGACATTAATTAATGGTGATCAATTAATTACTTATGAGTAAGTAGCTTGATCATGCTGAATCTCAGTTTCTAAATCTTAACATGCAAGGTTATTGTGATAATCAGTTACCATTTAAGTAAAATCCCTGGCACTTAGTAATCAATAAATGGAGAGTATTTTTATTTTTATTCTATTTTGCCCTTTTGGAGGATAATTATACCACTATTGACATCCCTATAGTTCCCATGCCTCTATGCAAGGGAATAGGCTACATTATGTCAATTGCAAAACAGCTAAAAACTCAAACTCTGAAGAGTAATCTCAAAGATTATCCAATCCAGCATCTGCATCTGACTATTTAAAACAATTTTAATTTATACCTTCAGATACTTTAAAAAGTTAAATAGATCTACTAGAATTATAACAAAAAAATAATAAACACAGTCTCCTTTCTACTCCTTCCCCAGAAGACTTTTAGCTATTTTTTAAAATCTTTATTGTTGAAATTATTACAGATGTCCTCTCCTTTTTTCCTCCATTGATCCCCTCCACTCTTTACCCCCTTCCAGACCTTCACCACACTATCGTCTGTGTCCAAGGCTTATACATATATGCATATAAATTCTTTGGTTAATCTCTTCTTACCCCACCCCCCACCTCTGCCTTCCCTCTGAGATTCCTCAGTCTGTTCCTCTGGATCTATTTTGTTCATCAGATTTTGTTCATTATATTCTACGTGTCAGTGAGATCACGTGATATGTGTCTTTCTCTGATTGGCTTATTTCACTTAGCATAGTACTTTCCAGGTCCCTCCATGCTATCTCAAAGGGTAAGAGATCTTCTTTTATTGAAGCTGCATAGCATTCCATGGTGTAAATATCCCACAATATTTTTATCCACTCATGTACTGATGGGCATTGGGCTATTTCCAAATCTTAGCTGTTGTAAACTGCACTGCTATGAACATAGGGGTGCATATATTCTTTCTGATTGGTGTTTCAGGGTTCTTAAGATATATTCCTAGAAGTATGACAAGTGGGTCAAATGGCAGTTCCATATTTAATTTTTTGAGGAAACTCTGTACTGTTTTCCATAGTGGATGCATCAGTCTGCATTCCCACCAGCAGTGTGCTAGGGTTCCCTTTTCTCCATGTCCTTGCCAGCACTTGTTGTTTTTTGATTTGTTGATGGCAGCCATTCTGGAAGGTGTGAGGTGGTACTTCATTGTCATTTCAATTTGCATTTCCCTGATAATTAGTGACTTTGAGCATTTTTTTCTATGTCTCTTGGCCATTTGTACATCCTCTTTGGAGAAGTGTCTGTTTAGGTCCTCTGCCCATTTTTAAAATAGGATTGTTTGTCTTCCTTTTATTAAGTTGTATGAGTTATTTACATATTTTGGAAATTAACCCCTTATCAGATGTATCATTGACAAATATGTTATCCCATACAGTGGGCTCCTTTTTAATTTTGTCTATGGATTTTTTTGCTATGCATAAGCTTTTTATTTTGATGTAGTCCCATTTGTTTATTTTTTTTCTTTCTTTTCATTGCCTTAGGAAATAAATTGGCAAACATATTGCCAGGAGAAATTTCTGAGCTTTTGATGACTATGGTTTCTTCTATAAACTCAAAATGGATAAAATCTTAAATGTAAATTGTGAAACCATAAAAATCTTAGACAAAACCTTTTAGCTACTTTTTACTAATGTTAACTATCGTATTTCTAAGAAAAAAAAATATGCCTCTGCTGTTTATTTAATCATTTTTTAATATATCTTTTTTGATTTCAGAGAGAGGAAGGGAGAGGGAGAGAGAGAGAAACATCAACGATGAGAAAGTCATTGATCGGCTGCCTCCTGCACACCTCCTACTGGGGATCAGCCTGCAAGCCAGGCCTGTGCCCTGACAGGGAATTGAATAAGGATCTCCTGGATGCTAGGTTGATGCTCAATCGCTGAGCCACCCTGGCCAGGTTTGATTTATCCGTTATTGATATGGTTCCATTTTTTTCTATCTTCTAATGTTACACAGAAGTCAAATGTTATCTTTATTTTATATACTTTGTAAGTGATCTAATTTTTTTCTCCAATAACTTAGGATCCTCTACCTCTGGAATTCTTAGGTTCCAAATAATGTACATTGGGATAGACTTTTTCCATTTACTGTCTTGTGTTTTTATGGAGCTCTTACAGTTTGGAGATTCAAGCCCATCAATTCTGGGAAATGGTTTTTCATTGTTTCTTATGTAATACAAAAATAATTCTGGGAAAATTATCACTTTCTGAAACTTATTTACCTGTTGTACTTCTTATTCAAATTTTTTTTACTTTATTTTAAATCTTTTTGCCATTTGATTCCAATTTCTAGGATATTTCCATGACTAAATATTCCAATTCTTAAATCAAATTCCTGATTTTAATTATATTTTAATGTCATTCTTAATCTCTGATGATATAAATTAAGTTCTTCTGTTCTCTTCATTATCTCAATCTTTTTTTTGGTCTTTGTGTGTGTGTGTGTGTGTGTGTGTGTGTGTGTGTGTGTGTGTGTGTGTTGATGTCTTTCCTCAAACATTTGGTGATTCTTGATGCCCCATTCATACTTAAACTTGAAATAACAAAAAGTTGATCAGAAGTTCTTTGTCCCTGGATGTGCCTTGTTAACTAAAGGACTTCACAGTTAAATAATCAAATGACTAAACAGATTTTTTATTGAAAACCACCAAATATAAATATTTATGGATTTTCTCTCTAAGGAAGTTTAGCTTTAATTACCAAATAATCTTCCAATCACTTGCCAGGGGACCCTGAAGATGGCTGCCTTTGTTCTGGTGTTGATTGAGAGTAGAGGATTAGAGTTTCACCTTTACTATGCAGACTTTCTTTCTGTCCTCTCTTATGACCTATATGAAGTTCAGTAATGTTTTCCAGTGCTCAGATTTCGCTGGCCTTACCAGGTGCTCTTTCATGCAGAAACAACTGGCTTTATTTCTAGTATAGTGGACTGTTGAAGCTTCAATTACAGTGCCATCTGGGGAAAAACACTGCAACTATCAATATGTGATAATTCCTTATCATTGTAATGCATGAGTCCAGAAACCAAAAGTGTAACTATTGTATCTAGTGACCCACTTTGTTCCAGTTAATGTAAACTTGGACTCTGTGGGTGTGTATGTCCTATCAACCAAGAGAGAAATTCTCGTACAAGAGAAGACAGGTATGGTCCAAAGCTGTTTTTGGCTTCTTATGCTATGGAATCAATACCATAGAAAAAGGTTACTGTATTGAGTAAGTGATGTACGGTATTCAGGTTACCAGGGGGAATTTGGTCGCTGCTACACAATAAGGGCAAGAAGGACTATGTTGATACCCAGGGAATTTCCTAGGGTACATTTTAGTTTATTATACTCAATAGTCCTGATGCATGACAGACTGAATAACTGTAATAAAAGCCAGACATCAAAAACTCACATGGATTAAAGTTTGGACTACCTCCCAGTAAAGACTATCATCCAGCTGACAAACCAAGAAAGAATAAAGATAATATAAAATGTGTGATAGAAGAAGGTAGCTATAATAATCAACTCAGCCTTCATAACCAGGTACAAAAGTAAGGTCTAACACAGCTACATTTTATGTAACTAATTCCTTATCCCACACTGTGTTACCTAATGTTTTATATTTTAGGTGATCATATTATGAGATTTTTATCACCCTGACATGATAAGATAGTTGATGGGATTCCGTGCACTCCTCTGTTGGGAAAATGAAGGTTTCATCCTAATGAAATACAAACGTGGATGCTGCAAATCAGAATAGGATTGTATGAGATGACTTCTGTTTGACTATCCCCCCAATTCATTTTCCACTACTCTTTAATTTTGTTTCATTCGCCCTTTTCACCAGATTATTTTCTCTACCAGAAGCTAACTATATGGGCCACACAAATGGGGATTCCTATCAGGTTTGGTGAGTGGAGAGCTTGGCAGTAGATTGCAGGGAAGGGAGGGGTGTGAGACAGGGTATTTATTCAGTTCTCATCCTGAAAAACTGACTGGGCATTGCTATTTTCCTTAACCAAAGGTCATTCCTTGCTCCTTGTAAAGTGACTAAATCTATACAACATTCTTGCCTCTTTCTCTTATGCTTTCAAGCCTAGAATCAAGACATCTTGTCTGTTACTAGTCCTATGTTCCTGCATGTAAATAACCTTTCTCAAATTATTCTATTTGAAATGTACCATCTCTGTTTGCTGCGGAGACCAGGTTTGATTCCATATATATACTATAATGATTTTAGATAAATAGAGTCAAACAAACTTCTGTTGTGGGCTATTTAGTCTCCTCCACACCCACACACACATATATATACTATAAACTTTTTGCTATCAATAACACTGCAAATGTTACACTTTGGCAAAGTCCCTTTTGTCTACCTGAGGTTTCATATTGTCAAATTTATTTATTTTTTTAATTTTATTTTTTTTTAAATATTACAGATGTCCCTTTTTCTCCCCAATGACGCAATGCATCAACAAGAAATAAGGGGTACAATGAATTTGTTCAGTGTAGGATTTCTGAAGAACTGAATAAGAGATATTTTCCAGAGTTATTTTTAGGGCAAATTGTATTTTCTCCTTGAAAAGTACACAATGATTATCATTAACATCACCAGGAACCGCATGAATAAGTTATCAACAGAAAAAAAAGAATCTCTTCGAGTGGATATCAAAACTCACAACACAGTATTATTTAAAATGTTAGGCTTTTTAAATATAGTACTTTTTCATAGGAAGTACCATTGCTTTCAATTTCTTTTCCCCAGGCTACATAACTTTGTTTTTATAAAAGAAAAAAATCTAAGTTACATTAATAAAAAAGAAAAGGTTATTCATGGTAGAGACAAATTTGCAATCATGTGTGATAGAAAATGGAAATAGGTCAAGTTACAAAGTAATAGCTTATTTACATATAATTTCCATGAAGTTTGTTCCCACATAGGATATTCTTTTAAAAAATGTTTTTCACTACACAGCTACACAGGGAATTTGAAGAAGAGATAACTCATTCTTCCCATTTTAAAGCAATAATAAACATAGTTATTCAGTCTCCATTAAGCCAGGGTATTTACTTCCAGACTATTATAGACAATTGAAAATAAGTTCATACTACTCCTGGTATTCAAATGCCATTCAAGAATTACAGTCCTTTTCTGAAGTAGAAGTACGTTCTTGTTACCCTAATGACTCAATCAAAAAAATCTTCAAATCAGTCTCCAGCTTTATATATTATTATTAGCAGCAGCAGCAGCAATTAGTAGTAGTAGTAGGAGGAGGAGTATCATTATTATTCCCTACTATTTTAGTTCAGGGTCTCCTCCCTTCTCACCCAAGCTATTGTAAAAGCTGCTTAAAATGACTTCACTGTGAGTCTCACTTTTCTCTAATTTACCCTCCTGGATACCATTAGAACAACTTTCTAAAATGTACATCTGGCCATTCTCATTCCCTTGAATAGGACCCTTCAATAACTCTCCTCTGTCTACAGAATAATATCCAAGATCATTAGCATGACGTATAGTACCATTTGTGACTTTATGACATAGCTTCTGCAAACTTTCTCAGGTTTGTCTTTCTTTTCATCTTAATTTTAGCCACATGGAGCCTGAGCTTCTGATCATACCTTTTTTAATCTGGCCCACCTGGTGATCTCTCTCTCAAAATTCATTCAAGAGTCACTTTTTTTGCAATTCCTTTTCTTGCTTCCTAGTCAAAAATGATAACACTGTTAGAGTAGATAGAAGCGGGTAGAAGCGGGGATAAATGGTGATGGAAGGAGACTTGACTTAGGATGGTGAACACACAATACAACATACAAATGATGTATTTTAGAATTGTACACCTGGAACCTGTATACTTTCATTAACCAATATCACCCTAATAAATTCAATAAAATAAATAAATAAATAAATAAATAAATATAAATAAATAAATAAAAATTTCAAAAAGAAACAAATAAATGCCTTGAAAAAAACAACTTTAAAAAGTGATCACATTGTCTTCCAGGTGTTCACAGTTCATTTGGGCATATTTAATCTCAGCTACTTTGTCGCTTGACTATACTTTATAACCTGCCTGTGTTTTAGGCTCCTCTTTGAGAACTGGACCAATATTTCTGGGTATGGCATCTAACATAGCACATTGCACACAGTAGGCACTAAATACATTTTTGTTGAACTGAATGGATAAATGGAAAAATAAACAAGTATTCATGAGAAAAACTGTGTTGGATAAAAGATGTTTGTTTATTAAGAATCTAGGGTAAGTTTCTGCCTCAAGTTGCTTATATCAAACTAATTAGGTAGAAATGGCATATGCATATGAAAAAGAGCAAGTGTATGAGTCAGGGTCCCAACTGAAAACAGATGGCACACTCCAATTAAGATAATTTAAATAGTTCTGATTTACAAAAGGCCTGACAACAAAGGTTTGAACAGGATATAGGGAAATTTCAAGGAACAGTGCAGTCACCTATTTGCACTGTTGCAGATAGTGGTAGCTATTTCTATCCATATGCCTGAGGAAATGAAGAGATAAATAAGAGAGAGGTTATTGAAACCTGAAAGAAGAGAAAATTATATAAAAGAATCTTAAGAATAATTGTGACTTTAGGGGAAGAGACACAACCAACACAAAATGACTTCAAAAAGGGGAGTCCAGGATAAGAAGTTCCCTGCTTATTCTTCTCCCTTCCTTTAATCTGTTGTGGAGGTTCCTCATTAGTTATATCCAATTGGAACCAAAGGGCACTAGAACTCTGTGGTACATTCCATATAGGTCAGCTTCCAGAAGCTCAGAGCAAGGTGGAGAAGGGTGAAGAGTGAATCTAGAGAAAACAGAAGATGACCAACACAACAAGTGTATTGCACTGCCTTGAATCATCAAATAGCCTAACAGATCAGTTTATACATAGCAGAGCTTCAACAAGAGCTTGTGGACAGTTTGATAATTAACATGACTGAAAAATCATTTAGTGGCAGCCATGGAAGTAAACCATCCAGCTCTCCCTTCAAGAAAGAACTTGCCATTCAGCTGACAGCCTCTATCTGTAGGGCCTTCAGGATTCATTTCAGCGTCAAATTTCATGATTTTCCTAAACATCTCCCAGCCAATGAATGATCATGGTGGGAATACTAAGAATTGGCTATTCCTGCTTATTACAAGACTCTACTAATGGGCAATATTTCCTCAAGAGTTCCGTGTTGGGTTGGCTAAAACTTAGTCAGATCTGCTTCACAGTCTGAGACTTTCTGTCCCAATTCTGCTTTATGGTCTTTTATCTCTCGTAAACATTTCCCCTAAAAAACCATTTAAACTTCTAACTCTGTCTAACTATCTGCTTATCAGAGAAACTAAACTGACATACATACATACTTAATGAGTGATTTAGAAAATGAGAGTTTCTTTATGAAAAAAAGATCGGAGTGGCCCAGTTTCATGGAGAATTGTAAAATAGGTCTTAACTGATGAGAAGGAAGAAAAATAGTGATATCCAAGTCACAACACCTGCCCCTCAATCCACATCAGACTGTCCAACATCCCTTTCTATGTCAGAGAATTATGGTTGGGGGATATCTGTAATACTCTCAACAATAAAATAAATGAGAAAGAGTACACTGTTTCTAAATCTTGAGTGAGCCAGTCAGCAGAGGCTGTCACTATGCATTTACTTTAAAATCATTCTCAACTCCTGCCTAGCACACTTTCTAGGGAGGCTGAAGAAGTTAAATACTTACTTTCCCAGTCTCTCTTCCACTGGGGGTTACCCATGTCATATAAGCAAAGAGCTTATAAAGACATTTCTTTTTCCCCTCTGATGAAACAGACTGACAGATCTCAGAGGGGAAGGAGGCAGAGGGGATGGGAAGAAATTAACCAAAGAATTTATATGCATATATGCATGGTCCATGGACACAGACAATAGTCAGGTGAAAGCCTGGGGTGGGGTGGGAGATGGGTGGAGGGGGGCAAGATGGGGAAAATTGGAGATATCGGTAATGCTTTCAACAATAAAATAAATTTAAAAAACTAAAAACAACAGATAGATACAGATGAGGCAGCCATCTCGAGACCCAGATGTAACTATCCAACATACTAGGTTTGACAGAGTAGAAAGATATATTTATTTTTCAAAGCTATGTTCTTGAAATGCTGTTCAATCCTGGCCTGTCCAACTCTGGACTGCCTCCCAAGATACTTCTGTTTATGTGACAATCTATACTGTCATTTGTCATCTACTATGATCTGTGCAAGTCCATATCTGGACTGTTAAAAACATTTAAATCAGAGTCTCAGGTACTGCATTCTTTGGGGTTTGTTTGTTTGTTTGTTTGTTTCTGTTGAAAAGATATTTATCACTCACAGGTCCCAAGAGAATCCAGCAATTGCAGTTCTAGGCATTAAACCCAGAAAAATGAAAACTTAAGTTCACACAAAACTTGATATTGACCACATTTTCTACTTTCTGTATCTGCTGCTTTGATATCTGGAAAGTTGTTGATTAGGGATGGACTGCCCCTCCCATGTTTCGTTAATGATTTGTAGATTTCTAGAAACAGCAAAGCACTTTCCCAGGAGCCTGCCTTTTATATGCCAATGAACCAATCCAAAACCCAAATCCCCCACCTGCTTGCCTGTTTTAGGGCTGTTCTCTGAGACACTATTTTCCTGCCCTAATTGTCCCAGGGCAAGGCATTAAGTTACATCTATATCCTAAAGCCCACTAAAATTTTTCAGAGTATCCAATCCTAATCTACTTTGCCTGCTTAAAGTACCCTGTCCTTTAATCCTTAATTTTATGGGCTTTAGGACACCATGAGATGGAATTTAATTTAGGTTCTCAGTTGGGATTCATACCACTTGACTGATATTCTGGAAGACTCCCAAAAGAAGCCGAAATGGAAGAAAATATGATAAAATCTCTACAGGAAAGTACATACAAATGTTTCACAAAGGCATGAGTGAAGTTGACTTTATTGCTGGGACAAGGTGTCAGAAGTAGCAGGATTTTTAGGTAGAGAGGTTGTACAGCCCTTTGTGAATTTTTAAGAGTCAGATGGCTGTGATACAAAAGAGAAAACAGTGTTCCTAAAGGCCAAACAGCACTGCTCAGGTAACCCTCTGAAAAAGGCTGCAAGAAAAATGTTTTCCTACTGTCTGGCGAGAAAGAAGAGAGCAAGAAGATGTTGATTTTTAAAAGATTAGTAAGAAATCTGGTTTTAGCTCTGACATATAAAAATCATTTAAGCCATCAATCCAGTCCTTACAACAAGAAAAATCCTGGGCACACTAAACATTGACAATTTTTCTTCAAAGGGAAAACTACAAAAGAAATCTGCTTTAAATATTGATCAATACTTTCAAACTAAAGAGAGAAAAATATACTTTGCTAACACTAATCAAAGAAAGCCGGTATAGCTATATTAATATGAGGACAAGTAGACTTAAGAGCAAGGAAATTTATCAGGGATAGAGAGGCTCTACACAAAAACAAAGGAGTCAATTCTTCAAAAGATTTAACAATCCCAAGCATGCATGGAAGTAATGAGTGCCAGAATACATGAGGCCAAAACTGGTTAAAATGAAAGGAGAAATAGACAAATCCAGTATTATATTTTGAGACTTCAATGCCTCTGTCAGTAATTGATAGGTCAAGTAGGTAGAAAATCAATTAGGATATAGTTGACTTGAACAAAAATATCAATCAACTTGACCTAATTGACATTAATAAAATACTTATCCAAAATCAGTAGAATATACATTCTTCTCACACTTGCTTGGAACAGTCCCCAAAATATGTCACATTCTTGACCATAAGATACACCTTAACAAATTTAGAAGAATGAAAATCATACAAAGTATGTTCTTAGACCACAGCGGAATTTGCAAAAGAAATCAACAACAGAAGAAACCTGGAAAATGTCAAAATATTTCGAGATAAAGCAATATATTTGCAATAACAGATGGGTCAAGAAAGAGTCTCAAGAACATAATATAAAAAACTATTTGAAAAATACAACTTAACAAAATTTGTGAGATCCAGAACTTAAAGGGAAATTTATAGCATTAAATACATATATTTAAAAAGAAGAAAGATCTAAAATAAATAAGGTAACTTTAAACTTTAGGAAATGAGAAAGACCAATTTAGCAAGAGGTAAAAACAGTTAATAGAAATTATAATAGAAATCTGTAAAATTGAAAACAAGAAAACAATAGAGAAAATCTGTGAAACTACTAAAACATCAATACAATTGATAAACCCATAGACAGGGAACCAATAAAGACGGAGAACCCAAATTGCCAGATGTAAACAGCAGCAGAAATGATGTGGAGTATATCGAAAATCTCTGTACTATCTTCACAATAATTCTGTAAATCTAAAGTAAAATAAAAAAATTATTAAAAACATACTAGTTAGTAACTTAGAGAATAACTTCACATGTCATATCAATAGTGGTTAATGGATTAGATGGCAGAGAAAATTAACTGATAATTGTTCCCTCTTTCCTTAAACACAGAAGCATTAGCCATGCTATGTTGTTAGGTACACAGCCCAGAGATGCATCATAGAATGGTGAAAAACATCCTGTACTATAAATTAGAAAACAGGGATGCAGTGCTAACTCAACAGTTTGCAAGTTTCTGGACCTTGTGAAATCTCTCCTCCTCTTCAAAACAAGGGTATTGGATATGATGACCTCTGAAGCCTGTCCAGCTCAGACAATCTATTACTCTTCATCCTCTGATATTCTCTCCTTGGGCATGGTTGTGTATCTGCAAATAGGATATTGGAGCCCATCCCACACAGCCACTCAGATTCAAGGACGTTTATAGAGTGCAGGAGAAGCTTCAACCTGCCTACAGTGGGTGTAAGGTAAGAGTACCCTCCATACTTGTCATTTGTGTAGTAGTTATTGTTGCTTTCCTGTCCAGATCTACTTCATCAACTTTTTGTGTCCATTCTCTAGCTGCTATGAGTACTAGCTGCTTTGGAACTAGTCACCCCAAGATGTGCCTCTGTGATATATGGACTATTTTGATCTAAAAGCAACCAAGACTATTCAGACTCAAGAGAAACTTCTGCCAGCCCCAATCCCCCTTAACCACCTAGAAGAATTTAAATTAAGGGCCTTGCCCATAATAAGAGATTATCAGAGGTGATTTTTTTTTTTTTTTTTTTTTTTTTTTTTTACCTATCTATATGGCAGGGCAAACTTCTAATGACTGAACATCTTCTCTTATTATCATCATTCAATAACCTTCTTCCCCCAGTGTGCCTTACCTCATCCTTAGTTCAGAATACTACATATACCTAATTTCCCTTTTCTGTCTCTGAATCTCTCATGCATTTGGGCTCTCAGACTCTCTCATGTATGTGGGGTTCTGATATGTACATATACTATTAAATTTGGTTATTTTCTTTTATTAATCTTCTTCATGTTGATTTTATTATTAGACCAGCCAGAAGATCATAGAAGCGTAAAGGAAAGTTTCTTCCTTCCCCACAGACCACTACTAATGACTGACTGATATTGGGGTATTAGAGGTCAGCCCCCTTTGCCCCAAATTCACATTACAGAGCTCCCTGTGAGATCAGACAACAGTTAAACACACATCTCTGCTTGGATTCTTCTCTTGCCCTTTCCTGATTGCCTTATCCCATTATAGGTTTCACTGGGGAACACTTTCTCACTAAACCACTTATACAAGCATCCCTGACTCAGGTTCTATTTCTTGGGATCCCTACTACAGAGGGTGTGGGAAAAGCTGTAGCATGCTTTGAATGTCCTGGAGAAATCACAGGTGTGGCTACTCCCGTGCCAATTTCTCTAAAGTAGGAGTCAGCAAACTTACTCTGTAAAGGGCTAGAGAGTAAATAGTTAAGGCTTTGTAGGTCACATGTGGTCTCTGCCACATATTATGTTTGTATTTTTCTTAACCTTTTAAAAGTGTAAACACCATTCTTAGCCCTTAACTCATACAAAAAAAAAAAAAAAAAAAAAAAAGCTGCAGGTGGGATTTGGCCCATGAGCTGTCATTTACCAACCTTGGCTCTAAAGCATGAAGGTAAGTAAAGTTGGCAGGGCCACCCCGGTGCAGAGTGGAGGTTTAGGAGGCCTCAGTCATATTTCCATCTATCCTGGGAAGGATTAATGCAGGAGCTCATTTAACAGAAATGCAGCAGGAATAAACTAATGAGCTTTAAAGGCTCCAAAAACGTAATGGACTCTATAAAACTAAGTATTCAGGGATTTATCATTAAATATTCATCTCCTGTTTAATCAGTTGTCTTGTGCTTATGGTTATTATGAGAAAATATTTTAACAAAGTGACTTAATTTAAATGACCTGATGCTCTCTCCAGAAGCAAAACAATTTCTAGTGAACTTGCATACATTATTGAGGAAAAACAATAACACAAGAGACAGACATACAACAGACACAGACAGACTCACATAGAGAGAGGGTGAGACAGAAATGGAGAGAACTAGGCCACACAGAGAGGGAAAAGACACAGAGACAGGAAGAGGTGAAAGGAGAAGTGAGGAGGAGGTGAGGGAAGGAGCGTTGAGGGAAAAAAAGCAGGCAAAGAGAGGATAATGAAAAACAGATATAAACTTAGTGACAGAAAGGCAGGAAGAGAGACAGGGAGGGAGAGTTAAAAACAGGGAGAAAGACAAAGAAAGAGATAAAGAGAGAAATAGAGAGGCAGAGGCAGAAAGAGAGAGACAGTAACAGAGAATCAGAGAGAAATGCTCGTACCAAGCAATGTTTTTGGCAGCAACTTTGAACCTGATTTCAAGAAGAAAAGCTTAATTAATGGTTGAATACCTGTCTTATTTTAGCCTCTATATTCACAACCCAGTATATATGATAAAGAGCACATAGATATGTGTTGTATGATTTCAAGAGAATAAACATTTTATGTTTTAGAACAATGAAATCAGCTACATAAATTGTAGAATATAAATAAACATAAATTCTTATCTCTTTTATTTTTGTGTTTGCTTGTTTACTTTTTTTCTTTGCTCAAAACAACTGAGGAATTTGGTAAAGAATTCTATAAAACCACAAGAAAATGAAGGTGACAACTCCAACCTTCTAACATAGTTGTATGAATTATGTGAGGCAATGCATGCAAATTGCTTTTTCAGTGATTTAAGTGTCATATGTGTTATGTGTGGACTAATTTCAGACCAATAAAAGTCATAATTAATGTGGCTTACCTAACAAACTAGTTCATTGGGGGATTTTACATACAATCTCCCAGATCTTTTATCTCTAATGCCATGGGCACCATCCAGTTCTTAAGTTGCAAGGAAGCAAGACCAAGATTGGGAGTTTTTGAAGATGAGAAAAGGAGGGGTGTAAAGCAAGCTTAATTTCCAGTCATTTCCTTTCAAAACACAGCATCAAAAATTCTTCTAGCCAGGAACTAGAACCACTATTGCCTGTGATATGTCAAAAAAATATTTTGTTAGTTTATACTTAAGTTTCAGCACTGTGATTTCCTGTTACTGTGTTTCTTCTTCCCATCTGTAGTGGACACTGAGATGAGCCTCTAACCAGATCTTTCTTCAATAAAGGATATGTTGCTCCAGCTGTTGGGACTGCTGTGGACAAACAGCCTCCAGCTGTTCGCCTCTGCTGCAGAGAGAAGCCTTGCCAAGATCATGCCTCTTCTCTGGGTGATCAGCACCCAGTGTCTGATCCATGGGGTCGTATAAAGGCCTGGCCGTCTTAGCGCAATTTGTGTTTGCTCCACCACTCTCTGTAGGGTCCATAGAGACTGTCACTGAGCATATATCAAAGCTTGACTTCTCCCTCTGCTCAGCCTTGCTTCCTTCACCTCTCTTCCACAGGGATTAAATCTAAAGACACTCCTGAATAAACATCCAGCATGCTAAATTCTGTCTCATGGTTTCCTACTCAGGGAACAAAACTGCAACACTCTCTCACTTTCCTTTTTTCCTTTGTTGTATCACATTGTGTAGCATGGCTTCATGAAATGACAGGTCAGTAAAGAACTGACCTCAATATTAAGTGGTTGGTGATAGACTGAGCGAGAACCCTATCAGAATTACTCAGGCCTAGCATGCCCATATGGCATCTGATAAGCTTTAATCTATAATAATAAACTCAGTAGCTACAAGGCACCATGTAAAAGAAATGAACTAATACTAACAGAGCACTTATATTATGCTGGTCATTGTGCTACACACTTTTACATCTATTCTCTCATTTAATCCTCATTAAGAATGAGATGCAATAAGTAGTGTTCTCCCCAATTAACAAATAAGGGAATTGAGGCTGAATACATGAGTGAACCAAGACTCAAACACAGATCATCAAACTCCAACTTAGAGCCTAAGTTTCAAGTCAAGTCTCATCTGAATCTAAAGGCTAAAAGTATTTTCCTTGATGTATAGGGATTTCCCCAGTAGATAGAGATTGAGTCAGGTTGAACGTAACAATATTCAAACAACAATGACTTAAATAGATATAGTTTATTTCAATTTATGAAAGTCCTAGCTATTTTCATAGCTAACTTTTAAGTTGATAATTTTGTATGGCCCCCGAATGATGTTACAAATATACAAAAGGCCTTTGGCAGAAAAAAGGTTCCCCACCCCTGGGAGTATAGTCAATATTTTGATGAGACCCACAGCTCTCAATAAAAGCTCCAATTCCATGGTACTGGTGCTATTTGATCTGACTCAGAACTCAGCTATGTGCAACAAGCCCTATCCCCTGGGTATGAATGAAAACAATAGCAATCAGCAGGAATTATTAACACCTTGCTGACCAACTACTTTGGGCCAAAACTCACCTGTGTGGCTGTCTACTTTTCCACACTTAAATACACTTGACAAGCCAGCAAGGTGTTTAAAATTACTTAAATTAACGTAAGTGCAGACAGGAGTTAACTGCTGACCAGTCAGCAATGTTCAGAGACAGAAACATGTGTATACTCGTGACAGGTCAGCAAGGTGATTATTAACATCACAGCTGTCTAGGAATGATTTTGGTTGGGTCAATCAATAGAGTTTACGCTGAACACCTGTTTTCCTTTTGGGACTCAGGCATTTGGGTGCACACTAGGCAGAGTACCTGTGTGACCAGTCTCCAGTAAAAACCTTGGACACCGAGTTTCTAATTGCTTCTCTGACAGATATTTCACATGTGTTATCACAATTTGTTGTTGGAATAATTAAGAATGTCTTCCACTGGGAAAAGACTCATGGAAGCTTGGAAGTCCAGGTTTCCCCTGGACTTCACCCCATGCACCTTTTCCTTTTAGTGATTTTACTTTGTATCCTTTTGGTATAATAAATCATAGCTATGAGTATGATGATATACTGAGTCCTGTAACTTCTAGCAAATCATCAAAACTCGTGGTCTGGTGGACCCTGAAACAATGCCTTGTAAAAAATGTATGAGAATATTAATTTTCATAGACATTTATCAACAATTGATTTTAACATTGTTGAAAATCTTAATGAATTCAAAGGCAATTAATGCTATCATCTTACATTATCTTTAGCTATTGAGTTTAAACTTGTGTTCACATGCTTATTAGTCATTTGTGTTTGATATTCTGTAAATTACCTGTTAATGTTCTTGACACTTTTTCCCTTTTCCTTTAGGATGTGCCTATATATATATATATATATATATATATATATATATATATATATTTCCTTATTGATTTCTCAGTTTTCTTTTTTTTTTTTTAATCCTCACCTGAGGACCTGTTCATTGATTTCAGAGAGGAAAGGAGAGAGAGAAATATCGATGTGAGAAACACCCATAGGTTGCCTTCTGTATGTGCCCCAACCAGGGATTGAACCTGCAATCTAGGTATGTGCCCTGACTGGAAATCAAACCCACATCCTTTCAGTGTATGGCACAATGCTCCAACCAACTGTGTGGCACTGGCCAGTGCCCAGCTTTCTTTACATATTAAGGATATTAGTCCTTTGTCACATATTGTGGGTATTTTTCCCAATTAACCATTTTCACAAGGATCCTTCTTATAGAGCTCTTCAATACTGACTGATGGTTCCACACCAAAGCTCCGAGGAAAACAAATGCAAGTGAGGAAATAAATAATATATCAGGGCAAGAATGATCCCTTAGCAGCTGCATAGCAGTAGTGAGAGGAGTATCTGGCTTATGAATGGAGACCCCTCCATGGGGCACCAGTGAACCCAAAAGTTACTTTGAGCCTTTTGAAAGCATTTGCATCTATTAAATATCATTTTAAAATATTCTCTAAGGTGCAGTGCATTGGCCTATATAATTCCCAGCAGTCCAGTTTTCAGGCCTTGCTCATCCAACAAGATAAAAAAAGAGATTTAAAAAACACTCAGAAAATGTATTTTTTTTCCTTTTTAAAAATTAAATTTATTAGAGTGACATTGGTAAAGAAGAACTATATAATTTTTGCATTCTTCAAGGGATTCCCCCAAACATTTTCTTCTCTTAGCTAAGCTTTTGTTATGTAATGAGAAGCACTTAGACCAAGATTACCCTCACTCTCAGGTACTGAACATTCTGATATTCCATTAGGTCAATTACGGACTTTAGTAGACACATTAACTAGGAAAAAGGTTCACACTTTCTGCCCTCCAGTCTCTGTTTTTGTTATTGTTGTTGTTCTTTCTGCTCAACACACTCCTCCTTACCATTAGGTCTTTGTACTTGCTGTTCCCTCAATCCCAAAGGCATGATCTGCTCTTCTTTAACACTATAACTATACCTTCAGATTTTAGCTCATGTCAGTTCCTGGAGGAGCATTTTTTATTTTCCTCAATAGGTCAAAACACCCTTTATATGTGCTCTCATAGTACCTCTACCTCCTCACTAGTCACAGTTGGAATTCTTTTTCATTTGTGAGATTTTTTGATTAATTACTATCTCCCCCACTAGACTATAAATTCTTTGAGAGCAAAGACTAGGTTTCTTTTGTTCATTATTGTAATCCACATTTTTTTTAAAAATTTCTTTTTTAATCCTCACCAGAGGATATTTTTTTTCCATTGCTTTTCAGAGAGAGTGGAAGGAAGAGAGAGAGAAAAACATCAATGTGAGAGAGATACATTGACTGGTTGCCTCCTGTACGAGCCCTGACAGGGGCCAGGGATTGAGCCTGCAACCGAGGTACGTGTCCTTGCCTGGAGCTGAACCTGCGATCCTCTGGTGCACAGGCCAATGTTCTAACCACTTGGCCACACCAGCCAGGGCATAATCCGCATCTTGATACACTGCCTGGCACCCAGTAGGTGTTCAGATAATATTTACCCAGTGGATTTGATGCATCCTCTTCTATGAATGGATAGGTCTCCTAAGGCCAATGCACTGCACTTAGAGAATATTTTAAAATGATATTTAATAGCTACAAATGCTTTCAAAAGGCTCAAAGTAACTTCTGGGTTCACTGGTTCCCCATGGAGGGGTCTCTATTCATAAGCCAGATACTCCTCTCACTACTGCTATGCAGCTGCTAAGGGATCATTCTTGCCCTGATATATTATTTATTTCCTCACTTCCAACCATAAGGATTGACTTTAGCTTTTTATAGTTTGCTGAAAGCAAAAGTTAGGATATGAATTACCTATTGAATAAAGGAGACAGGATCAAACATAATAGAGATACTGCATGTTCCATGGAGAAGTATGGTCCCAGACATGAAAGGTCATGCATCCGAAACTTTTCAAATTCTATTGTGTAGTACATTACCTGAAGCACAAGCCCAAAGTGATGCTCAGAGGTCACGCTTCATTGCTGAGGTGACACAAGATCAGCTGTCTCCAACACCAGCGTTTTCGAAGAAAGAATTTGTTCGAGTCTGCTCTGTGGTTTCTGCACAGGGAAAACTATCAGTAAGAAGGGTCTTTATTAGTTAACTATTGTTGTATAACTAATTACCCCAAACTTTAGCAGCTTAAAACAATAAACATTTAATGTCTCACTGTGAGGAATCCAGGAGCAGTTTAACTTAGTAGGTTTACCTCAGTGTCTCTCATGAGACTGTAGTCAATCTGTCAGCCAAAGCTGCAGTCATTTCAAGGTTGGAGAATCTTCTCCCAAGTTCACTTACATAGTTGTTGCAGGACAGAGTTCCTCACTGGTCATTTGCTAGCGACCTAAGTTCCTCGCCACATGGGCTTCTCCATAGGTTTACTGCTTGTCCTCACAACATGGCCATTGACTTCTTTGAGAGTACATAATCCACGAGAAATAGGGAAAGAACCCAAGATGGAAGCCACAGTCTTTATAACCTAATCTTGTAAGTTATATATGATAATTTCTGCTGTTTTCTATTGGTTATACCAAATAAACTTCATATAATGTTTGGGAGAGCTATAAGTCCCTTCTCATCTTGAGCAGGTAGTAAAGTTGCTTCTCTGAACTCACACTACTAAGACGGGAAGAGATGGTAAAATCAGCTAATAAGTTTTAAAAACAAAACAAAATTCAACTGAGTAAATTTGAAGACCTAATTGGCTTTATTAAGCAATTCATTAATTGGGCAGCATCTCATACAGCAACTAGAAGGGTACTCCCAGGAGTTGTACAAAACAGAAGGTTTTTATAGAAAAGAACAGTGGGGCAATGAAAGTATTAGAAAAAAAAAAAAAAGATTATTTTAAAACAAGGAAATCTTTTGGGAGGAAGAAAACTGGAAGGGTTTTTATCATACAGATTGCTGCTTCTTTCTAAGGAGGGTGAAGAAGGCCCATATGACAGATTACCTCAGTGGTGTTGACCAGAAAATTCCAGACTGGTTAATTAAGATTATATTTTTGGAAAAGTTTAAAACAGCATTTAGGTCAGTTATAAGTCTAAGTTTTGGATCATGGGCTTTAGCACAAGTGATACCATTTTGGGCCTGTGGTTTCCTCTTTAACATGAGGAATGTTTGGCATCCAGCATAGTCTAGAGTTAGATACTATATCATTGAAAGCTTGGTTAAAATCCCTGTGGTCTAATAATGCATGTGATATACAAAATGAGATATGTTTAAGTAATTACCTGTATTATTGCATCCAATAATATAATTGGAAATTGCATTATTAGTTTCCCTGATTAAAAATGCAGACTAGCTGGGCTGGCATGGCTCAGCAGTTGAGCAGTTCAATTCCCAGTCAGGGCACATGCCTGGATTTCGGGCTTGGTCCCCAGTGGGAGGTATCCAGGAGGCAGCTGATCAATGACTCTTTCATCATTGATGTTTCTGTCTCTCTCTCTACCTTTCCCTTTCTCTCTCTGAAATCAATAAAGATATATTTTAAAAAACAAAACAAACAAAACAAAAAAGCAGGCTTACCTTGATAGAAAACAGAATGGACATTCAAAAAGTCAAAAACGTAATTGGTATGTTTATATGCATATGTCTACATGCACACATATGTGTAAGTATTTCCACGCTAAACATTTAAAACACATCTCATAGGATACTTGGCTGAAAGTGACATTTGAACTAAGGGCTGAAAAAAAATATAACTTTCCTCCCACTTTCTAAGTTCTTCTAGCTAGGCTAATAATCAAACTAACATAGACAGATTAACAGGAGAAAATGTACAAAGTTTATTAGAGATGTACATACTGGGGGTATTATAGATATGAGACTCAAAACACATTGGGCAGTTGAGGTTTATATGCCATGCTGGACATAGGAGAAGGGGGGCAGAAGTCTGGGATTTCAGAAGGAAAGTAGATAATTCATAAGTAGGAGGAAGAACAAACATATGGTAAACAAATTCTTGTTGAGAAATCTAGAAACATTGGGACACAGAAGGAAGTTCAACAAATGGGCATTACTAGATTTCTCCCTGTCCGCTACATTTAGTTCATATGTGATAAGGTGAATATACTAAGGTGTTGCTTTCTTCCCTTAACTCACTCTTTCTATCTGAACTCCTTTAGGAAGGAAGGGGGAGGGTTAAAGGTTCTTTCTGAGTCTTGTTTCTTAATAATTAGCTTAAAAACAATATCCTGAAAAGCACATGTTGGGGTGACAAAACTATGTCACCCTTCAGTCTTCTCTCCCACAGATCCAGTGATATAAAATATTGCTGTGCTGTTTTAGAGTACTTGTACTAATATCCAACTTAATGTAGCATAGCCTGAAAGGTCCACATAAGTTATAACCAAATACTAATTTAGAAACTTTAGACAGCTTCTTTTTCCTCTGTTTGCAATGCCATTCTCACTTCCAACTCGAGGATCTGTTTTCTCTCTGTTGAAATCTTTTTCATGTCACAATTTTTCTGATTTCCCTTAAATCAAAACTAATTATCACTGCTTCTCAATACTAATTACACATCTACTATTCTACTTATGCGTCTAAACATAAATCAGACTCTAATTATGTAGCGTTCATTTGGAGAAAGGAGGCAATGCATCTTGTCCGTATATGTGTGTGAACTCTGAGAAAGATACTTATATAAAAAGGGCTCCCAGTGGCAAACTGGGCTCAAATTATCAAAACAAAAACAAAAACAAAAACAGCTATTTCTACACAGGAGCCTCTCATGCAAACTGTACTTCATGGAGAAGCCTACACGGAACTATTTGCCTCTGCACTGAACTGCCTGCCTACACTGTGTTCCTGCCATCTAAGCCAGCCCGTATAAAGAAGTTCCTGGAGCCCTATTTCAACTGAGGCTTTCCCTTTCAAATTGGAGCTGCACAGCTATATCCCCATCAACATCTTCATCGACCAATCAGAGTGGCTCCATTCTGACTAAGTGAGACAGTGCCTTTTAGACCAATCAAACTGCGAGAATTTGAAGTCCTCATTTGCATAAGGACAGAACTATCTGGGACCAGGGGCAGGGACAGAAGTCTATATAAGTCAGCTCCCTTCTGGCTGTGGAAGAGTACTTACGCTTTCCACCAAATGCTCTGTTTCCCAGGCTGAGCTGAAACACCAAAGATACCTCCACAGAGCAAGCCAGAGCAGACTGGCACAGAACTAAACAGACTAGAGTAGGGCAGAGCAGAGCAGACTAGGGAGGAACAGAACAAACCAGAGCTGTCTGGACAGAGACAGACCTGGCTCCACGATCTCCTAGTCCCAGGGCTGCCTCACAGCCATGCTATATCACACAATAAGCTGTTTTTACTCTGAATAAAGTTTCCATCTTTACCACACCCAAAATTGAGGATTCCTGTTAATGTTGAATTACCTCCAATGACCATTCCATCCCATCAGTTGACACATGGTCCTTAGCATCCAGTAGACATCTTGAATACAGCGAGATCTTAGAGGGGGAGAAAAAAGGTTGATTCTGAGAGCCTGTTGATTAACAGGACTCCCTTCAGGGAAAAGAATGCAGGGTGGTATAAATATCCAAGGCATGTGGTTTGTTAGGAAATATATTTAAATATATATATCTTGCACATATAGTAACCAAATATACAATGAATTCACAACAATCATGCCAAATGACAAAACTCATACTTACTTCAAATTTGTCAATATCAAAAAATTATTTTCCAACAAAAATACCATTAGATATAGTAATCTTCATATATAAAATAAAGAGGAAAACTCATGATTTACTTTTGATGTTTAATATATACAATAACTGCAACTCACTAGAAACCTTCTTAATTATGTAAGAATTTATGGTAGTTATTCTATAGTAAATGATAATAAAACAGATCTATGTTCCAAATCTTTTTTTCAGAACAGGAGAACTATCTGGAATAAAATGTTTTTTCCAGATTCAAAATATGATAAAAGTCAATAGATTTACTCTATATTGCTTAGGTGTAAACATGCTATTTTTTTACTCCATATAATTTCTCCTCTGGCTGGCTACCACTACCAGCAGCAGAAATCTTGAACCTCTATAAGTAGTAGAACTGCTACCATGTAATTAGTTAGTTATTAATATTAAAACAGGAAGAGAGCAAAGGGGAGACCAGACATTATAAGCATGGTCATCTAGGCAGCTTCACCAGGAAGCTGCAACTTTACGTTTACCAGGGAACCACTGGTCCATTCCCTACAAATCACTGTGGGATGGATTCCAACAAAAAGGAAGATGGATGCATGTGCAGTGAAGTCAGAGTGATGTAGAAAAGATGCTTGCCTGTCCGTCTACCCTGAGGAACCATGGACTGGCTAGAGGGATGGAAACACTGCAGCACACAAAATCCTAAAGGATTCATTGGTTAAGCTCCTAGTTGAAGTCCCAAAACAAAGAATTCTATTTCTCCTGTTGCTCGCGCTCTTGTTTCTGTGACCCGCACTCACCATGCGCCTCCATATGCATGTGGCCTTAAGCAGTTGCATGGCCCATGACTATGTGGATCCCACACACAGTGGATTGCAGCTGGGAACACGAGCTAAGCTAGCCAGTTGCTGGAATGGACTAGAACTTAATATGGAGCAGTAACTCTGGGCAGTGGCTTTGATTCTAGCTCTGCTGAAGACAAAATGGGACTTTTTCCATTGTGGGACTGAAGGAGATAGGACCTTGGAAGGGAACTCCTTTAATGTTACATCACCAATAAAGCTTTCCACAATACCTCATCTTCTTGTGGGGGCCTCAGTAAATTCTTGTTCCTGTGGCACCCCCAAGAAGCCCACTTCTACCAGCAACAGGTGGGGATGCAGAGGACACCCTGCCCACCAATTACAGAATAACAACACAATAAGAATGTAGGATTTTTAGCACTTTAGATAACAAACCTTAGCAATGTTTGTCTATTTGTGTTATCTAGAAGATTGTTAGTTATAGTTCCTGATGTTTTACAAAAGAAAAAGGGAAAATTAGCTCTCCCACTCCCAGGGCTTTGAAAAAAATGGAATTGTGTTTTCATAATAGTCAAGGACTTGGCAGCGGTAACAGAGACTCTCTTAAGTTACCATATGGTCCCCCAAGCAGCCATAGGATTCCAAATGTGTATGCTATGGATTTAAGTCTAAATCAGAAGAGCCTCAGTATGAGTGGCATTTGCACTATATATATATATAAAGCTGAGAAACAAAACAGGGAATTGGGGACTACACTAATAAATTGGGTCCAAGATTGAGCCAGTGAATACCTGGCCCTGAACCATATGTTTAGCAAAAAAGGTAGAGTTCTTACATCTATTGAAGAGGAATACAACAGATGAATAGTGTGGACATCAAATACTTTGGAAAGTATCTCTAAAAAAACAAACAAAACACATACAGGAGCTATAAATCAGCTTGGTGTAAGATGAACAAAACTAAAGTCCTAAGAGAAAAGATTAGATTCAAGACAAGAAATATCAGTCAGGCATGACTTTAAAAACATTTCTCCCACATAATTCATAATTCATTGTACTGTGAATGAAAAGGAGGTTCTATAATAAATCTAAAAATTTCAATGACCTAAAGTAATCTCACAGAGTAATCTGATCATAAATTCTTCGCTGGGCTGATCTTAGTGGGTAGTCATGGCCCTAGTCTATAAAAAGTTTATCTTTGCTTTAAGTAAGCCCTGTCCATTGTTCTTGTAGTACTAGATTAACACACCTTTGAAATGTCAGGAGTAATCCTCTTTTTCAAACCCTTTGGAGACATAACCATCCTCAAAGGAGCGTTTGAGATCTTGCTTCCCTGCGCTTCATCAATTTGGCTCAAAACACCTCTTATAAAATTTTCTGTTAGGTTTAGACATTTTTGCATTGACAGAACCTTGAAAAGACCTAACCCTGAACTACTGATATACTCTGGAGCAATTAAATATCCCAAAGAATTTAAATCCAGAAGTGGTTAGTTGATAGCAACCAAAACTAATTATGAGAATACACTAAAAGATCTAACTAGAAAGTGTTGCTTAATTTTATTGAAGGGGATCAGAATATGCCACCCTCAAATATGTCACTTTAGTATAAAAATTATTTTGAGCTGAAGGCAATTGAGGAACAGCAGATTCAGGAAAGTTCTAAAAACAGGGCATACACTTTCCTTTTGTAAAAGAAATTAACATTTATAAAGAAAATTTCCACTTGCAAAATTGCCCTCCTCTCTTTACGTCCTTGGAGAAAATTTCTATCACATGAGATGACTTGAATTTGTATAACAAATCTTACTAAACAACACTTATTTATCATACATTTCTTAGTCACAGTCCCATAACCCATTTCCCCTCTCACCCCAGAATCTCAACCCCTTTTCTCCATACTGTGTTAAAATGGTATGTAAGATCCTGCTCTATCCACCTCTTTGGGTTTTCACTCTTTGTCTGTGAAGCTCTAATATACACATGTAAGAATGCTTTCTTCTCGTGTTAATCTAAATTTTGTAAGCTTAATTTGTAGGACTCCATTAACTTAATGGGTGGGGAATGTCTGGCCTTCGGGCCATTTGGTCTGGGCCTGCCAAGGCAACCACAGGTGAGACTTGAAATTCAATAAATCTAGGAGCTTTTTTCATAGCTAATTTTTAGGTTGATAATTTTGTATGGTCTGGGAATGATGTTATAAATATCCAAATGGCCCCTGGCAGAAAAAAGGTTCCCTATCCCTGACCTAAGAAGATACAGGAAAAAGTTACAGTATCATAAGAAAAATAGAAGAATACAATAAAGTAAATTGAAATAAAGATTACCAATGGTATCTCCTTGTACTTAAAGTTTGTACTGCTATAACATACCTTCCTATAAGTCACAATAAACTTCCAAGAACCTAAAACCTTGATTCAAAGTGTTGGAATTGGTGGTTAGCTAGACATGAGCTGGGTAAGGGGACAGATGGGGAAAGGAAAATATCAACCTTAAAACATAACCATTAGCTGATAACAAGATGACTGACTGAGGTTTTTAAGTTCCTGATATAATCTGGGGCAGTTGCTCAACAATGAGGAGCATGCCTAGAGGGACTAACAAATAGGATAATGACCATTATATGACTTTTCACTGGGGACGCTAAAAGTATACAGGCAAAAGTGATAGAAAGCATGCGCATGGCATGATAATACAAATGGTAGAGGCATACAGTTGTCCACTACTGGCAGAGTTCCGTGCATGTGGAGGGCAGATACGACTAGCCCAAGGGAGTTGTATGGGGATGGGAACAAAGAACAAAAAAAACCCCTCAAACTGTAACCAAACAGGACACAGCCTAACCTGAGCTGCAAACTTGGAAATCTCCCAAGTGTACTCTCCTTTCTAATAAACTTGCTTGCTTTGGTCCCTTGTGTCTCTCGACTGCATTCCTCCTTTGAGAAGACAAAAACTGAGGTTCTCCTGGGAACATTGACATTTGGTAACAAAAGGGCATGTAAAAATAACCAAAAGCTTTTATGGAAGGATAATATGACCAAGTGGATCTATTGAAAAGTCCCAATTACAAAATCCTAGCCTCCTCAATAATGGCTAGTTCCTAATGGCCTATGACCCAGCCTCCCATTTCCTCATCTTTGATCCACCAATACTAATCCTTCCTCTACTTTATTAGTATCCATTTCATCTGTTCATACTCAGATCCACTCACCTTTTGCAGGACTCTTTACCATTCACTTTTCCTGTGCCTCCTTGGATCAAATTCCAATGCATTCTTACATTTTTCTATGATTCCACTTGACTAAAAATCAGAGCCTCCAAGCAAATGTCTCCCCAATAAGCCATCTCATCTCTCAAAGCAGAGAGATATCAACAAAAACCTGGTTCCATGCTATTTTCTTCCATTCTTGCTTGATAATCCTTTTTCATTTGAAACACATCTTGTTTCATATCACCTTCCTCTGATCTGTATTTCTAGATTGTGGGACTTCAGGTCACTATTACTGATGAGATTATCATTAAAATCAGGTAGGATTATCCAAATAGATGTTTAACACCTTAACATCACTGTCCCTTGAACCTGGTAATTCCAGCAGCCCTCATAGTCACTCTGTCTTGAACCTCATTCTTTTCAAATCTCAACTTTCATCCACACCCTCAGCATATAATTTCAATTCCTGCTTAACTGAAATAAAATGGGGTCATTTTTTCCTCTTTTTTCTCTCAGAAGATAAAGTATTTCATAGTCTCATTTTATAGCCTTTTCCATCCATGTCACTTCTCAATTCCAGGCCTTAGATATCCTTATCATACCTTTGTCCTTACTTGCATCTTTAATGGCTCTTTTACCTGCTCATTCAAGTATTTCTGTCTCTTTGCTCACATATCCTTAACATTTCTCTAAAAACACTGCCTGAGATTTGCTACAACACTAAGTTTCTGGTCTCTGTTTCCTTTCATTGCTAAATTACTCAAAGAAGAATCTAATTCTTCCACTTTCCTAATGCCTTCTTATTCTATAATCTCCCACAATCTAAGCATTATTCCTATCTCCTCTCTAAAACTATTCACTGAGATGTTACAGTTTTCCGCATAGAGCTGAAGCCCAATGATCCTTTCTGACTCTTGTCCTTAACTCTATAGTATTTGATTGAGTCAGCTACCTTCTTCTTAAATTTTTCTCTGTGAAATTGTTCATCTTCCTATTTTAGAAACCATTTCTTTTTCTCCCTTACTGCTTTACTTTCATTTTTTGTAGAGCCTTTTTAAAGTTTTCATTTCCTTGATATTTCAAGCTTTCAAAAACTTTTTGGATGATGATGACACTGAAATCTATTTGTTCCTAAATCCAAAATTCAGATTTAAAAACTACTGCCAGCCCTGGCTGGTGTGGCTCAGTTGCTTGGAGAGCCATCCTGCACACCAAAAAGTGGGAGATTTGATTCCTAGTGGGGGTGTACACATGAGTTGTGAGCTCAATTCCCAATTGGGGCACATACGGGAAGCAGCCAATTGATGTTTCTCCTCTCACATTGATGTTTCTCCCTCTCTCTCCCTCTCTAAAATCAATAAAAAGCATATGCTCAAAAAATAAGGCTACTTCACAGCTGCATAGTATTCCATGGTGTAAATGTCCCACAGCTTTTTTATCCACTCATCTCCTGATGGGCACTGCCATATAATTTCTCCTGAATATTCCTCCAGTAACTAAAGTACCACATAATTAGAATGAAACTTATGGAAGGAGTATTTCTGTTTCTAGCCATAAATAATTAGCTGATCTCAAGCTAAACCTCCCAGTGAAAACCAGCATAAAAGCTATTGAAACACCAAAATAATTATTTGAAGGCATTGAAGAGTCAGAAATCAAAGAACCAGGATCCCAGAGAGAAGGGAAATACATTGAGATGCAGCTGACAACATGCATACCATCCTCCCCTGAGGCAATTATAAAACATAAGAAGTGTGATTCTGGGGAACAAAAAAAAAAAAGCAACTACTGAGGATGAAATAGAGAGGTCAAGGCCCACCATGAAAAAGGTGCCCTTGTAAACACTCTACAATATTAGTTGATGCCCCAGAATGGCTATACCCTAAGAATAAGAGCAAAGTGAAAATAAAGCATTTTCAGTCAGAATGAGGTGGTTCCCCTTACTCCATCTTTAATCAGAAGAAAATCAAATCTTCTCTGGAGGAAAATAATATTATCCTGAGCCTATACAAATTTTCATTCACAATGTCTCACATTTAATAGAAAATTAAAACTCATGAAATGAAACAGAAACAAATTACCAAAAATCAATAGAAATAAAGACAATTAGAGCCACAGATGATCTAGAAATTGGAGTTATCAGGCATGAATTTGAAAACTTTATAAATATAATTAAGTCATTCAAGAAAATAGATTTTTTAAAATAGAAATGTCTCCCCCAGGGAACTGGAATCTATAAAAAAGAATCAGAAGGCAATTGCCAAATGTAAAGTATAACAACATGAAATTAAACACTGACTCAATGTTATTAACAGCATATTAGCACAACAGAAGAATGGAGTAGTAAGTTGGTTTGTGAAAAATATACACATTGGAGTACAGAGATAAAAATAAGAGATAAGAAAAGAGTATAAGAAATATATGGGACATGGATTAAGGTCTAACATGTGTATAATTTATATTTATGGCAAAACTTAAAAGAGACATGGGGCTGAAGTAATATTTGAAGAGATGCAAGTCTGCAAGTTTCTCAAACTGCATTATTAATAAGCTCCATAAACCCAAACTGTGTAATTATATATAAGCATAAAATCACTAAAATTTTGAAAACAAAAGGAAAATAAAATTTAGAAGTATACAGAGAAAAATGGCATATTACCTCCAAAAGAACAGCAATATGACTAACAGTCAAATTTTCATAAGATACAATGGAACACAGAAAATAGTGGAATGATATATTTGAAATACTGAAATAAAATAACTGCAAACTTACAATTGAGGGAAAATATCCTTTGAAAAAAGAGAGAAAATACATACATTTTCAAGCAAACAGAAATAACCTGATTGGATTCATTAAAGAAATACTATAGAAAGAAGAAAGAAGAAAAATTATCTGAGTTGGAATCATGGTAATGCAAATAAACATAAAGAGCCACTAGAAAGAATAAATATGAGTATAAAGTGACTGTTCAAAACAATAGTACTATTAGTCTATGGGGTTTATGATACAAAGAATTAAAATACATGACAACAATGGGCCAAAAGCATAATGGGGGTAAATAAAGTTAAAATGTTGTAAGATCTTTACATGTCTCAGAGAGTGATAAAAGATCTAACAGGCTAAAATCAAATAAGTCACGGGTGCATTTGTAATACCAGGGTAAAAATTAAAAGAATAATAAAATAATGAAAAATTAACAGTGAAAGTGGAATTTTAAAAAATATTTGATTAATCAAAAAAAGGGAGAAAATATGTCAATAGTAAGGAACAAAGAAGGGAGAAGTAAAATAGAAAATAATATATTTAAATATAAATATATAACTACTTAAACTAAATAAAATTAGACCAAATATCCAAAGTTGAAGACTAAGATGGTCAAACTAAATTTAAAAAGCACATACACACATTCACAAAAACTCTGCTGCTTACAAGAGTCATGTTTAAAATAGAAGTGTATCAAAAGTTTTAAAGACAAAGGATGAAAAAAATTATACTGAAGTATTACTATAAATAAAGAGGAATAATTCAAATATGGAAAAGTTCACTCGGTAGACTATAACAATCAAAATCTTTATGTGCCTCATAATACAGCTCCAAAATATATAAAGAAACACTAATAGACTAATGAAGAATAATAAATAATCCAAAACCAGTTGTTGGAGCACAACTCTTTCAGTTGATAGAGCCAACAATCTGAAATCAGGATTATTTTGTAATCCTGATTTTATAAGATGTTATAGGATTATTGTTATAGGATTAATATTATGTTATAAGATTATAACAATGTTATAAGATTGTTATAGGATTATTGCTATAGGATTACTGAACGGCCTCATTAAAAAGCTCAACTTACAGCATGGAGGGAACTAGAGAGTGTTATGCTAAGCAAAATAAGCTAGTCAGAAAAAAATAAGTATCACATGACCTCAGTTATATGTGGAATCTAATGAACAAAATAAAATGACGAATAAAATAGGTCCAAAGACATGGAAGCATGGAATAGACTGACAGATCTCAGAGGGAAGGGGTGGGTGGAAAGAGATTAACCAAAGAACTTATATTCTTATATGTATAACCCAGGGACACAGACAATAGTGAATTGAAGGCCTGGGAGGAGGGGTGCAGGGGAAAGGAGGACAATGGGGGAAAATGGGGGACATCTGTAATACTCTAAAGAGTAAAGATAAATTTTAAAAAGCTCAACTTAATTGACATATATAAATATAAGACATCTACTAAATATCCACAACTAACATACTTAATGGTGAAAGGTTGACAGCTTTCCCCTTAAGATCATACACAAGGCAAGGATATGGCTTCTCACCATTTCTTTTCAAAATTGTACTGGAGATTCTAGCCAAGACAATTAGCCAAGAAAAAGAAGTAAAAAGCATCCAGATTGGAAAAGAAGAAGTTAAATTATCTCTAGTCATAAATGACATGATCTTGCATACAGAAAACCCTAAGAAATCCACACAAAAAACTATTAGAGCTAATAAACAAGTTCAGTGAGATTACAGGATACAATATTCAATACAAAAATCAATTGTGTTTGTATACACTAGCAATGAACAATCCAAAACAGAAATTGCAAGTAATTTAAAAGATATTGTAAACATCATTGCAAGCAATTTAAAATACCTAAAAAATGGAAAATCACCCCATATTCATGGATTAGAAAACTTAATATTATTAAGATTACAATACTCCCAAAATTAATCAACTTATTCAATGTACTATCAAAATTCCAATGACCTCTTTTGCAATAATTGACAAGTTGATCCTAAGAAGTATATGTTAATGTACTTCAAAACAAAACAATCTTGAAAAGAAGAAAGTTGGAGGAGTCAGACTTTGTGATTTTAAAACTTACTACAAAAAGGTAGACAGATAGATAAATGGAATAGAACTGAGGGTACAGAAATAAACTCCTACAATTATCATCAATTGATCTTTGACAATGGTGTCAAGACAATTCAAAGGGGAAAAAAGTCTTTTTATGTTTTTAATAAATGCTGCTGGCACAACTGGATATCCATATGCAAAATAATTAAGTTCCATTCTTACTTTATATCTTAAAGAAAAATAAACTCAAAATATATACAAGTTTAATTTTAAGAACTCAAACTATAATACTCTTCAAAAAAAAAATAGTTGTAAATCTCCATAATCTTGGATTAGGCAATGGTTTCTTAAATATGACACCAAACAAAAGCAACAACAACAAAATAGATAAGTTGGACTTCATTAAAATAATATTTATGTTTTAAATGATTCTATCAAGAAACTGAAAAGGCAACCAAGAAAGTGGGAGAAAATATTTTCTAATCATATATCTGGTAAAGACTTGTATCCAGAATATATAAAGGAACCTTAAAACTAAACATTAAAAGACATACATTTAAGTATTTTATCTATTTTGAGTTTATTCTTGTGTATGGTGTGAGTTGGTGGTATAGCTTCATTTTATAAATGTAAAACCATAAAAATCCTAGAGGAAAAAATAGGCAGCAACATCTCAGACATCTCTCGTAGCAATATGTTTGCTGATACATTTCCTAAGGTGAGAGAAACAAAGGAGAAAATAAACAAGTGGGACTGCATCAAAATAAAAAGCTTCTGCACAGCAAAAGAAACCATCAGCAAAACAAAAAGGGAGCCCACTGTATGGGAGAAGATATTTGCTAATGTTACATTTGATAAAGGATTAATTTCCAAAATATATAAGGAACTCATACAACTTAGCAAAAGGAAGAGAAGCGATCCAAATAAAAAACGGACAAAGGACCTAAATAGACACTTCTCCAAAGTGGAAATACAGATGGCCAAGAGACATATGAAAAAATTCTCGGTCACTGATTGTCAGAGAGATGCCAATTAAAACCACAATGAGCCCAGGTGAGTGTGGCTCAGCAGTTGAGCATCGACCTAGGATCCAGGAGATCGGGGTTCAATTCCCTGTCAGGGCACATGCCCGGGTTACGGGCTGCAGCAGATCAATGACTCTCTTATCATTGATGTTTCTAGCTTTCTCTCTCCCTCTCCCTTCCTCTCTCTGAAATCAATAAAGATATATTTTTTAAAAATAGTAATAAAAAAAATAAAACCACAATGAGGTATCACCTCACACCTATCAGAATGGCTACCATCAACAAATCATCAAATGACAAGTGTTGGTGAGGATGTGGAGAAAAGGGAACTCTGGTACATGCTGGTGGGAATGCAGACTGGTGCAGCCACTATGGAAAACAGTATGGAAGTTCCTCAAAAAATTAAAAATGGAGCTGCCTTTTGACCCAGTGATTCCACCTCTAGGAACATATCCTAAGAATCCTGAAACACTAAGCAGAAAGAATACATGCACCCCTATGTTCATAGCAGTGCAATTTACAATAGCTACGATCTGGAAACAGCCCAAGTGCCCGTCAGTAGCTGAGTGGATATAGAAGCTGTAGTACATTTACACTATGGAATACTATGCAGCTGTAAAAAAGAAAGATCTCTTACTCTTTTGCACAGCATGGGTGGACCTGGAGAGGATTATGCTAAGTGAAATGAGCCAGTCAGAGAAAGATAATATCACATGATCTCACTCATATGTGGAATCTAATGAATAGAATAAACTGGTGAACAAAACAGATACAGAGATATAGAACCATGGAGCAGTAGGACAAATTTCAGAGGGAAAGAGGGGGTGGGGAGTGGTGGGGGAGATTAATCAAAGAACCTAGATACATATATGCATGGCCTACGGACATAGATAATAGTGCGGAGAAAACTTAGTTGGGGGCTGGGGTGGATGCCCAGTGAGGGGATCAGTGAGGGGAAAAAAGACAACTGTAATACTTTCAATAATAAAAGTAAATTTTTAAAAAAGGACAAAAATTAACTATATATGGTGACAAATGTTAACTAGATTAATTGTAGTAATAATTTGAAGTATATACAAATATCAAATAATTATGTTGTACACCTGAAACTAATTTAATGTTATATGTCAATTATACATTAATAAAAATAAATTTAAAAAAATTAAAACACAAAGAATCCAACTTAAAACTGGCAAAAGGAGAAGGAAGCTGCAGGGAGCTCCTGGGACTTAGCACCCAGTCTTGCCTCCGCTGGACTCCCTTCGACCTTGCTTGTACCCCACACACCTGCTGCACACCTGCCCGAGCGCCTTGCCTAATGCAGACAGACTGGACTTGGCCACTGTCTGCGGACCTGGCTAGACTCTTGCTCCTGCCACGGACTCACCCCGGACCTCTTCCACTGCCCCGCCCTGGATTTACTGCCTCTGCCACCACTACCACTATGACCGCACTGCTACTGGAGCCAAACTGCATGGCTCCACCACCAGAGTTCCGGGGCAAGTACTATGCTGAAGGCCAGGGAGGGAGCTGTAGCATTTCCCTCCCAGAGCCTGCTGGAACTGAGGATCTGATGGAGACTAAAGAGCCTGCAGATCTGTGGGTGAGATGTGAGTGCCTGGGACAGAGAGAGGTGGCTCAGAGGGCACTGGCTATGGAGACCGGTTCGAGTGGATACAATGGTGGAAGCCTGGGGCTGAAATCTCTGGATGGAGTAGCAATAGCATCCGCCATCATCCAGCCTGGTAAATTCACCCTGATCTGTGTCAATAGGAAGGGCCACACAGTGGAGCTCAGGGCCAACCTCCAATGGGGGGTCTGAAGGACACACCCAGAATTGAATCTGGAGGACCCTTTATTTCTTGGAGGAACTTGTGCTGGTGAGTAGAAAGGATACTCGACCTTAGGACCAGAAAGGAAGATCAGCCTTGCTTAACTGGAGTGCAAGGGAGGTGCCATCTTTCCCAAGGGCTAACCGGCTGCTTCTGATCCACCTTGCAGTGACCTGAAGCAAGAGGGAACACCCTGGGGCTGGACATCTGTGCACCTGCCGGCAGCAGCTAGAAAGTACCATCAAGCCAGGCAGAGCTGAGGCACTGGAAGGAGGGAAAGTGCCCAGGCTTCCTCCTACAAGTTACTGGCACTGCCCCCAACACAAGACTGATCAAACCATCCTGGCCAAGACCAGGATACCCCTGCAGAGCACAGCTCCATGGGGTAAGGGAGAACAGCTCAGAACAAGGACACTCAAGGTACCAGATGCCAGATAGAAATAGCCTCTGGACTAAGGAGGCCCTGCCCACTAAACTACTTGGGGTTCCAACCTACCAGGCCTCAGTGAAGTTACTCAGGGCCAGAAGATACAGTGATTCACATTGACCTGCACAGGAGAAGCTCCCAGGAGGCCAAGTTTAGGCACAGCAAGCCACCGGACTCAACAACACGAAAACAAAATCCAGCAAGCTCCACGAATAGCAGACCCAATGGTTATTTTTTTGCGGGGGAGTATTGTTTGTTTGGGGTTTTTTTGTTTGTTTCCTCCCTTTTTTTCTTCCTTCTCTTTTTTCTTAGATATCTCTAATTTCTCTTTCCTTTTATTCTATTCTCTTTTCTTTTTGTTATTATTAATTTATTTTATTTTTCTCTTTTTTTCTCTTTTCTTTTCCCATTTTACTTTTTCTATTTGTATATCAATATATCCATTATTATTATGTTTTAAATTTATTATTATTATTTCATTTTTTTCTGTTCTCTTTTATTCTTATTCTAGTTCTTTTTTTCTTTTTTTTTTTTTAACTATATCTTTATTGATTTCAGAGAGAGGGAAGGAGAGGGAGAGAAAGAGATAGAAACATCAATGATGAGAGAGTCATTGATCAAGCCCACAACCCGGGCATGTGCCCTGACCAGGAATCAAACCCCTATCGCCTGGATCCTAGGTCGATGCTCAACCGCTGAGCCAAGCCTGGCTGGACTGTTCTAGTTCTTTTAGCTTCTTTCTTGTTTCCATATACTCTTTTTTTCTTCTTCTTTCTCCCTGTTTCTTTACATTGCCTCTAAGCCTTTTCTCTTTTTATTTTCTTTGTTTTGCTTTCTCTTATTTTTCCTTCTTAGTCTTTCTTGTTGTTGATTTGTTGAGCTTGATTTTCATGGTGTTTTTGGTTTGGTACTGTTGTGTCTTGTTCTGTTCTGTCAACCCCCAGAAGACAGCTGGCATGATGAGGTTGGGATTGAGCTTCAAAGTCAGCAACTCAGACAGGTTCCACCCACAAACAAGACATCAACAATCAAGCCCCAGTTACACACACAAAGGGCATTCCTACAGCATCCAGATGAAGAAATCAAAGAGGCTGTACCACTGGACCTCTCAAGACATTTTCTACATAAAGCCATCTGACAAAGACTGAGAGGCATAACAGTTCTATCTAAGACATAAAAACAAACACAAAGAGACAGATAAAATGGGGAGACAAAGTAAAAAATCCTAAATGAAAGAAAAAGAGGGATCTCCAGAAAAAGAACTAAATGAAACAGAGGCAAGCAATCTATCAGACATAAAGGTCAAAGTAATGGTTATAAAGAAGCTCAAGGAACTTAATGTGAAAAAATAGAAACTCAGGGGGAAACAGGAAATAGAAACCATGAACAAGAACCAGTCAGAGCCCGGCCGGGCGTGGCTCAGCGGTTAAGCGTTGACCTAGGATCCAGGCGATTGGGGTTCAATTCCAGGTTAGGGCACATGCCCAGGTTGCGGGCTGCAGCCAATCAATGACTCTTTCATCATTGATGTTTCTATCTCTCTCTCTCCCTCTCCTTTCCTCTCTCTGAAATCAATAAAGATATATTTAAAAAAAAAAAAAAAGAACCAATCAGAAATTAAAAATAGCATGTCTGACATCAATAACACACTGGAAGGAATTAAAAGGAGATTAGATGAAGCAGAGGATTGAACCAGCAATTTGGAAGACAAAGTAGAAATAATTACCCAATGAGAGCAGCAAATAGAAAGAAAGAATTTAAAAGCAGTAGGATAGCTTTCATGGGACAACATGATATGTAATAACATCAGCATCATAGGGATACCAGAAGGAGAAGAATGTGAGCAAGGAAGAGAGAACCTGTTTGAAGAAATAATAACAAAAACTTCCCTGACCTGGTAAAGGAAAAAGTCACACAAATTCAGGAGGCACAGAGAGTCCCAAGCAAGAAGAACGCAAAGAGGCCCACATGTAGACACATCATAATTAAAATGGCAAACATTAAAGAACAAGAAAGAATCTTAAAGGCAACAAGAGAGAAAGAGAAAACATTAACTACAAGGGAGTTCCCATTATAATGTCAGATGATTCCTCAATAGAAACACTTCAGACCAGATGAGACTGACATGAAGTATTCAAAGTAATGAAAAGCAAGGGCCTGAAGCAAAGACTAATGTATCTAGCACGGTTATTATTTGAAATTGAAAGTAAAATAAAGAGTTTTCCAGTTCAAAAAAAGGTTAAAGGAATACGGTACCACCAAACCAGCATTGTAAGAAATGTTAAAGGGAGTCCTTTAAGAAGAAGAAAATGAGAGAGAGGGGATCATAGGCATAAAGAAAATAAAACTGACAATAAATAAGTACCCATCAGTAATAATCATAACTGATAAAGGATTAAATGATCCAATCAAAAGACACAAGGTGACTGAATGGGTAACAAAACATGACCGATATATATGTTGTCTACAAGAAACCCACCTCACAACAAAAGATTCACACAGACTGAAAGTGAAGGGAAGGAAAAAAAATATTTCAAGCAAATGTAAACAAAAAAGAAGCTCAGGTAGCAATATTCATATCTGACAAAACTGACTTCAAAACAAAGGCCATAACAAGAGACCAAGAAGGTGACTACATAATACTAAAGTGATAGATTCAACAAGAAAATATAACCCTTGTAAACATATATGCACCCAACACAAGAGCACCCATATTTGTATAAAATCTCTTCATGGGCTTTAAGGGAGAGATCAAAAGCAATACAGTAAAAGTAGGGGACTTTAACACCCCACTGACATGACTGGATAGATCTTCCAAACAAAATATCAACAAGGAAACAGTGACCTTCAATGACATACTAGATTAGATGGATCTAACTAATATATAGAGAACACTTCACCCCAGAGCAGCAGAATATATACTCTTCTCAAGTACACATGGAACATTCTCAAAGATAGACCACGTTAGGACAAAAAACTAGTCTATACAAATTTAAGGTCAATATCATACCAAGCATCTTCTCAGGTTACAATGCCATGAAACTAAAAATCAACTACAAAAAAAAAACACAAACAACAACACACACTCAAATACATGGAGGCTAAATAGCATGTTGTTAAACAATGAATGGGTTACCAATGAGATCAAGCAAGAAATAAAAAACTTTCTGGCAACAAATGAAAATGAGCAGACAACAACCCAAAATTAACACAATGAAAGCAGCACTGAGAGGAAATTTCATAGCATTACAGGCTTATTTCAAGAAACAAGAGAAAATTTTCTATTAAACTATCTAACACTATAACTTAAAAAATTAAAAAGAGAACAGCAAAAAAACCCAGAGGAAATAGAAGGAAAGAAATTATAAAAATAAGAGTGGAAATAAATGACATAGAGATTAACAAAAAACAATACAAAAGATCAATGAATTCAAAAGCTGGGTTTTTTTGAAAAGTTAAACAAGATTGATGAACACTTATCCAGCCTCATCAAGAAATGAAGAGCAAGGACCTAAATAAATAAAATGAGAAAAGAAAGAGGCGATACAAATATACACCACAGAAATACAAAGAATTGTAACCAAATACTATGAACAACTATATGCCAAGAAAATGGACAACCTGAGCAAAATCGACAAATTTCTAAAAACATACACTCTTCCAAAACTCAATCAGGAAGAATCAGAAAACCTGAATAAGCCAATAACAACTAATGAACTTGAAGTAATAATAATAATAAAAAACTCCCAGCAAACCAACATCCTCAACTGGATGAAATTACAGGAGAATTTTACCAAACATTCAAAGAAGAACTAACAACTATCTTCCTGAAACTATTGGAAAAATTCAAGAGGAAGGAACACTTCCAAGATTTTTTTAAGATGCCAGAATTATCTTAATGCCAAAACTGATAAAGACACTACAAAAAAAAAATTATAGGCCAATATCTCTGATGAACACAGATGCTAAAATCCTCAATAAAATATTAGGAAATCAGATGCAGCAATATGTTAAAAAGATTGTAAACCATGATCAAGTGGGATTTATTCCTGGGATGCAAACCTAGTAAAATATTTGAAAATCAATAAATGTGATACATCACATAAACAAAATGAAAAATAAGGATCACATCAATAGATGCAGAAAAATCATTTGACAAAATACAGCACCCTTTTTTGATAAAAACTCTCAGGAAAGTGCAAATAGCAGGATCATACCTCAACATAATAAAGGCCATATATTACAAACCTATAGGCAACATCAATGGACAAAAACAGAACAAAACTGTTTCCCTTCAGAACATGAACAAGACAAGGATGTCCACTCTAACCACTTTTATTCAACATAGTACCTGAAGTTCTAGCCACAGTGATCAGACAAAAAGATAAAAAATAAAAGGCATCCAAATTGGAAAGTAAGAAGTAAAATTATCATTATTCACAAGTGACATGATATTGTATATAGAAAACCCCAAGGACTCCACCAGGAAACTACTAGATTTAATAAATGAATTCAGCAAATTAGAAGAATATCAAATCAACATCCAGAAATCAATGGCATTTTTATACACCAATAATGAAATCTAAGAAAGATAAAGTAAAAAATGAATCCCATTTACAATTGCAACAAAAAAATAAGATACCAAGGAATAAACTTAACTAAGGAGGTGAAAGACCTATATTCGGAAAATTATAGGGCATTGAAAAAAGAAACAGGAAGATACAAAGAACTGGAAGCGTATACTGTGTTCATATATTGGAAGAATTAACATAATTAAAATGTGCATACTACCCAAAGCAATCTATAGATTCAAGGCCATCTCTATTAAAATACTAATAGCATACTTCCAGGAATAACCCAAATACGCCAATATTTATATGAAACCAAAAATGACCCCGAATAACTTGAGACAATCTTGAGAAAGAAGAACACATTGGAGGGATCACAATACTGAATATCAAAGTATACTACAAAGCCACTGTAATCAAAACAGTCTGATACTGGCATAAGAGCAGGCATATAGACCAATGGAACACAACAGAGACTCAAAAAATTGACCCACACCACTACTGTCAATTAATATTTGACAAAAGAGGCAAGAACATACGATGGAGTAATGGACAGTCTCTTCAACAAATGGTGCTGGGAAAAGGGGACAGAGATATGCAAAAAAATGAAACTAGACCACCAACTTACACCATACACAAGAATGAACTCAAAATGGATGAAAGACTGAAATGTGAGTCATGAAACCATAAAAATCATAGAAAGAAACATAGGCAGTAAAATCTCAGGCATTTCTTGTAGCAGGATATTCACTGAAACATCTAGGGCAAGAGAAACAAAGGGAAAAATTAACAAATGGGACTAAAAATAATAAAAATAAAAATACAAATAAAAAGCATCTTCACAGCAAAAGAAACTTCCAACAAAATAAAAGAGAACCTACTTATGGGAGAATATATTTGCCAATGATACATTTGATAAAAGGTTAAATTCCAAAAGATATAAAATACTCATATAACTCAACAAAAGGAAGACAAACAATCCATATAAAAAATGGGCAGACGACCTGAAAAGACATTTCTCCAAAGAAGACAGAGATGAACAATAGACATGAAAAAAATGCTCAAAGTCATTTATCTTCAGAGAAATGAAAATTAAAAACACAATGAGATATCACCTCATTCCTGTCAGAATTGCTATCATCAATAAATCAACAAATGACAAGTGCTGGCAAGGATGTGGAGAAAAGGGAGCACTAGTTCACTGCTGGTAGGAATGCAGACTGATGCAGCCACTATGGAAAACACTATGGAGTTTCTACAAAAATTTTAAAAATGGAAGTGCCATTTGACCCCACTTCTGGGAATATATTCCAAAGACCCTGAAACATCAATCAGAAAGAATATATGAATCCCTGTGTTCATAACATCATTCTTTACAATAGCTAAGATCTAAGGGATTCCAAGATGGCAGCAGATTAAGTGGAAGCTACACTGACGTTCTCCCAGGACCAAACTGGAATTACAACTAAAATCAAAATAAATTCTTAAAATTGGCCAAAGAGCTGAATGGATATTTCTAAAATGGACATGTGTAGATGGCCAATAAACACATGGAAATATGTTTGACATCATTAATTATTTGAGAACTGCAAGTCAAACAACAATAAAACACCAGGTCACATATACTAGGATGGTTCTAATCAAAATGACAGACAATAACATGTATTGTAGAGGATGTAGAGAAATTGGGACCCTCATGCATTGCTGCTAAGGAAAATGGTGTAGCTCTTTGAGAAATGACAACAGATGTCCATGCAAAATTTTGTACATAAATATTCATTAAAGCATTATTCATAATAGTCAAAAAGTGTCCATCAATTGATGAATGGATAAACAAAAATGATATATCCATACAATAACATTATCTAGCCATGTAAAGGAATAAAGTACTGATACACATTTTTCTAAGTGAAAGAAGTCAGACAAAAGCTACATGTTGTGTAATCCCATTTATATGAAACCTACAAACAGGTAAATCCACAGAGACAGAAAGTAGAATAGAGTTTTCCAGGGTCTGGAGGTAAAGAGGAATAAGGGTTGACTACTAATGAGTTCAGGGTTTCTTTTTGTAATGATGAAATATTCTGGAATTAGATAATGGTGATGGTTGCACTACTTTGGGAATATACTAGAAACCATTGAATCATATTTAAAAGGGAGGATTTATGGTAGTTAATTACATCTCATTTTTTAAAACAAGTATAGGCCTATATATTGCAAAGGAAGTGAATTCATAATTTAAAATTTCAAATAGCCCAGATGATTTGTCCAGTAAATTATCTTTAATATTTAAGAAAAAAAATAATAATTTCAAGAGAAGAAAAAAATCCTCTTCTAGAAACTAGAAAAAACAAACATCTCCAAGTGGTTTTGTGAGGTCAGGATAACCTTGATACCAAAATCTATAAGTAAAATTATAGGTATAATTTAATTATTGGTAAAATTCTGTTATGAATAGAATTAAAAAATTAAACAAAACATTTTCAAATAATATCCATCAACATGTAAAAAGGATAAAACATCACAAATAAGTCAGTTTTTTTAAGGAATGCAGTTATTTCAACATTCAAAAATCTATCAATGAAACCCATCCCATTAACAAGAAATAAAGGGAAGAAATCTATATGATTATCTCAATGGATGTGGAAATACTATTTGATAAAATTTAATATCCATAAGAACAGATAGAAACTTTCTTAATCTGTTACAGGGTTCTCACAGAAAATCAAACCGAAAACATCCCAAACAAACTATTCAGCAAACAACATAATTGATAGTGAATTATTGACTGCTCTCCCTCTAAGATTGGGAATAAGTCAAGAGTACCTATGAAGACTAATTCTAATATGTACTACAGATTCTCATCAGTGAAATAAGGCAAATTTTAAAGAGAAAAAAATAGCAAGATTATAAATGAAGAAACAAATTTTTCATTATTCACAGACAATGTGATTGTGCCATTGTAGTGCACTTAGGAAAAAAATTGTTTAAATCAATTGTATATTCATATGGTTAACAACTCCAGTCCCTTACCTCTCAGCATAGATAAAGTTTAATTCCATATCGATCTTACATTGCAATATAAAAATTAGAAAACCAAATGAGAATATCTTCAATACCTTTGAGGTAGACAAATATTTGTAATGGGATACCAAAGAGCACAAACCATAAAATTTTAATAAATTGAATTATATTAAAATTTTAAAAAAAGACACTACTAAGAGATGAAATCCACAAATTTATCTAGTTAACAAAAAATTCTTATTTTGAATATACAAAGAACTTCACAAATCAATAAGGAAATTCAAATAGCCCAATTAAAAGCAAATGTGCACTTGAAACGTGTATAACTTTGTTAACCGGTGTCATCCCAAAAAATTCAATAAAAAGGAAAAAATAAATGAGCAAAAGGCTACAAAGTCACTTCACAAAATATGATATTCAAAAGGCCAATAAGCAATCTCATGATGCATGAGGGAAATACATACTAAAACCAAAATTAGGTACTACTATATAATCATTAGACTAGCTAAATGAATAAACTGACGTACTAAGTTTTGACAAGGTTATGGAGAAGCTAAAACTCTCAAATAGTTCCAGTGGGAGTGAAAACTGGTACAACTTCTTTGAAAAGCTGTATGGCAGAATCTACTAAAGCCGAACACCTGCACACCCAATAATTGAACTCCTAAGTATATACCCAATAGAAATGTACACCTATGTATACCAAAAGTCATGTACAAGAGGATTCATAGTTGTATATTTGTAATAGCTAAAATTGAAAACAACCAAATTATCCATCAACTGCAGGTTGGGTAAATAAATTGTAATATAAAAATAAAACAGAATGAACCACTACCACACAGAACACCATGGAATCTTACAAACATAACACTGAGTCAACACTAAAGAATATATAGTATATTACTCGAAGTGTGTGATAAAGCTAGTATATAAGCTTGTGAGAGTGACTGTGTGTATTTCTTTTCAACTCCATGATTAGTGATAATCTTTTTGGTAGATTAAAATTGGCCATGTTGGGAGTATTTATACCATAGAAATTGTCAAATGCGGCAAATTAAGACTCCTCCTTCCCCCACCCACAAGAACTTGTTGTTAGATACTTACTAGTATACTAATATATTACCCCCAAACAGGTACACTATTCTATAGTGAGATAATTCATAATAGTGGTTACTTAAGGGGGAGAATAATAACTGAGAGTGTGTTGTGGAGGTTTCTGGGGTCCTGGTAAAGTTTTTTATTATACGCTGATGTAATTATTGGTTACACAGGTGTATTCATGTCATGAAAGTCATCAAGCACTTAAACTTAGTGCACTTCACTATAGCATATTATTTAAATAGTTTTTAAAAGCACATTAATGTTCCTCAGTGCAAATCTTTCTATATTTTAAATTTCTTTTAATGCCTTTACTATCTTTTCAGTACTTTTAAGATTGAAACCTTAGGAACTTTTTTTACTTTTCATTCTCCTGTTCCTTCTTACCCTCAATATTAACAATCATTTGCTAAATGCTATTATTCTCATCTCTGAATTCCTTTTCATATCTGTAACATTATTCCCCTTTCCACTTCTAAAACACTGGTAAAGCTTCCAGGACTTTGTTCATAAGCTATTATAATAGTTTTAAAAACCATCTCCTTGTCTATACTCTTCCCTCTTGGACTTTACTTACTGTTGCCAGATCAATCTATCTACCACTATTCTTCTCAAACATTTTTGTCAATATAAAATGGTGAAAATAGGTAAATATCAGCTATTTTGCATGGTATTCAAGGTTCATCTCTCAATATTCCCTGTTACCAATCAAAATTACACCTAATTTAAATTGTTGTTATTCCTTAAATATATTCTTTGTTTTTCCATCTCCTTCCCATGTAGCAAGCACTCTTTTCTTTCATCTCTTTCTATAAAAAACTTTGGCTAACATTCAAAACACAAATAATTTATTTCATCCAGGACATGATCAGAGCACCTAGTAAGTGCTCAATAAATACTAACTTGATTGTCTTATAAATAACAAGCCATAGAACACCTTCTCCTGGAAAAAAAAAAAAAATATTTTACAGTATATGTGGATCTAGAATTCTCCCTTGAATTTAAGGGTTCAAGTTCTATTTGACAGCTCTGGTAAGGCAAATGATGGAGGATAAGTTTGTGTCATTAGAGAGAGTGAGGTACTCATTATATTTCATAGTACGTGAAACAACTCAGAATCACAGCCAGATGGCATAAAGTTTTCCCATCTAGATGAAGAGTAGTATAAGAAGTTAGCAAACTTATAAAGTTAGAAAAGATGCAAGAAGGACTTTAGTGATATGCACACTATTTATTCCCAAATGTATGAACCATATTTAAGAACCATAGCTCTTAAAAATAAGCAAACCATTTCCAGAGAATATTAGCAAAGTAAATATCAGACACAACAGGTTTAACAAAGTTCTGACATACTCACATAACTCAATGGCAGAAGATAACAATGTTTAACTTGAATAATGTTCAAAGACACTTTTGATTTTGTTTAGCACAAATCATCACTCATCTCCAAGGAGAGAAGCACAGATATCCAATCACTAGCACAATAGAATTGTTTCAAGATTAATATAACATTGGTGATTTTTAAAATTCTATTCAGCCTAACATATTTCAAGTTGGAGTAGGGCCAGAGGATTATTTGGTAGCATTACACTTTTTATTTTGACAAGAGTAAAAGGATTAATACAAAAAGAGCTATATATATTTCACCTATATTCACCAATTATCAATATTTTGTCAACTTCTATCATAACATTCCACTTGGCTATAAGTGGAAAACAAAACAAAAACATGAATTTAAAAAGAATTATAATTATATGCCAATGACATCAAAATGTAAACAGCTCTGGAATTTTATGAGCACTCATAATCATCAGTGATCCATGGCAGAGAATGGCTTTGAGCTTACACACTTGAAATTGTTCTGTAAACTGTCAGGTTTAAAAATTCAAGTTAGGACATGTGCTAATTTGCTTCTCCAGCTGAGCACAGATTCATGCACAATTAATAATGCAGCACAGTGGTAATCAAATGAAATGAACAAAAACAACAAAAACACACCACAATTTTTAATTTATATCCCAGATTGTCTCACAAAAGATTTAAGGATGCTTTCACAAAAACCATGCTATACAAAAGGATACAAATGAACACTTGACAGGTTTGATAGGATAAGAAAAATCAGACAGAGGTAACATTGGAATTGTACAGCATAGGGTCCTATAAAGTTATAACAATTTGGCTATTTGCTTTCTAATAAAAAGTAAATATGATAATGAACATGAATCACAGGACCCATAGGATAGAAAAAGTGAAGTTTTTCTCAGGCAGCTTACTTGTTTGTGATATATAAGTCTGAGAGCATTTTCTTCTGTGGGTCCTGATAGAGACGATACTGTGGGAAGCAGTGGATGAAGTTCCTGACTACACTTTATGGTAAGATATGACTGAGTTTCAGTTGATTTTGGCCAATTCCTTCAGACTCAGTCAATGACCTAGTGTTCAAATATCATTCAGTACAAGCAGTTTCTTTACTGAATGGTTATTAGGCCCTAAGTAAAGGAACCCAAATCTCCAGCTCTGATGATCTTACACCCTGATTCTAAGGTGACATTTAGAAAATCCAGAGAAGACACACAGATCATGGTACGTGAATGGATTAAGTTGGGGAGAGAAGGTAGGAGGAGATGGAAAGTTCATGAAAAAGGTGCAAAGATTTTCTTTGCAAAAACATTGATTTTATGTCAAATTATATGTTGCAACAGTCTAACTCTCCAAAGCAGTAGAATGCAAGTAATGCTACCTTACCCAGTCAGGTAACATATAATCTCCACTCTCATCATAATAACATGTCAGGTATAATACTTGATAGAAATTTAAGAAAACATACCTTGCGATTACAATTATTGCATCTACATTTGTATACAATGGGCCAAGCTAAAGTAAGAAATTTTCTTAAAGAAAATATGACATTATCTTTTGTTTTGATCTTTTTTAGTATGCTAGAACAAAGTGACCTGGTACAGAGGTTCTTGTCAATGAATGCAGAAAGCCATATAAAATACTAAAGCACATTGTTTTTTCTTCTTTAGAAAATATTCTGCACTCTGTGGATATTTTTTATGGGTATTCTTATATTTTTACAAATTTATTTATTGATTTGAGAGAGAGAAAGGGAGAGAGATAGAGAGAAAGAGAAACAGTGATGTGAAAAAGGAACATTGATTGGTTGGATTCTGCATGCAGCCCAACTGGGGATTAAACCTGCAACGAACCTGAGAATGTGCCCTGCTCAGAAATTGAACCCACCACCTTTTGGTGCACAGGGCAACACTTCAACCAAGTGAGCTACACCCGCCAATGCTGTGGATATTTTTAATAAGAAGGTTCAGTCTAAACCTTCTAATAACTTTCTGTTCCTTAAGTGTGGGCTCTGTAATTTATCTAAAGTACACTATCACATCAGTTACCATATACAAGCATTCAGTCACTTAATAATTATTTGTGGAATGCCTATTACGTACTAGGAATTAGTCTAGGCACGGAGAGTCAGCAGTGAACACAATAGTCAAAACGACTGCCTTAGGTATATTCCAAAATGGTGGCAGATTGAGTGGAAACTACACTGACACTCTCCCAGGACCAAACTGGAATTACAACTAAAATAGAGAAAAACCATCCTGAATAATCAACTGCAACTAAAGACCAGCTGGAGACCACCCTCATAACCCAGGACCTAAAGAGGAGACCACATAGAGACTGGTAGGAAGTGTGGAGGTGCAAGAGAGCTGGCTGGGCTCCCACAGGCAGCAGCTGAAGGCTGGAGGGAGATCTCAGCTGTGGGGAGTTCCCACTGAGGACTCTGGGGCCTAAACACAAAACTGGGCACCCCAGCTCAGTGCACCAGGACTGAGAAAGGTGTCCACTTAATATCTGCCTGTGAAAAGCAGCCAGGGCTTTGTCTGCCAGGGAGAGGCAGCTGGAAATGCAGGCACCCTCTTAAAGGGCCAATGCACAAAGTTTTATGTGCAGCCACACACCTTGGGCTCTAGCAGAGGGAAGGCAGAGTAGACTAGAGCTGTATGAGAATAATCTGGGGTTTCTGGCTCTGGAGACTGAGCTCAGAGGGCAGCCATCTGTATTCCTGTGCTGAGTCATTCCCCCATACTGCAGAGGACATCTTTCTCAGGCAGAGCTTTGCAGCCAGGCAACTTTTGCCTAGGGTGGGGGAAGCAATTGCCCCACCCACTAGAAAAACTCTCACACCATCCTGTGGGGTTTACACCTTGCTGTGGTCCACAGCCTGAGGTTCATTAAGAGACTAAGATCAATCAGCCTGCAAGCAGAGGTGGACCTCTGGGACCTTTGAGTCTTGGCCTGAGCTGCTTCTGGACCTGAGCCTTGGTAAAGCAGACTTTGGGATGCATCTTGTTCCTGTCCAAATGCACCCAGCCCCAGCAGAGGGAATAACAACCCAGCCCAACATAGAGAACCACAGCTGTGAGCTCTTGATAGCTCCAAACAGGGTGCTCAAGGCCACTCACAAACAGTGTCTGACAGTGGCCTGCACCAGAGACACTTCAAAAAGACTGAGAGTCTTAGCAGTTCCACCTAACACATAGAAACAACCCAAATAGGCACTTAAAGCGGGGAGGCAAAAAATCAAGCCCCAAATGAAAGAACAAGAGAAGTCCCCAGAAAAAGAGCTAAATGAAATGGAGATAAGCAATCTATCAGATACAGAGTTTAGAATATTGATTGTAAGGATGCTCAATAGCATGAGAAAATATATAGAAATTATGAAAAATGACCAGTCAGAAATGAAGAATGATATAGCAGAAATAAAGAATATATTGGTAGGAATAAACAGCAGATTAGAGGAAGCTGAGGATCTGATCAACGAATTAGAAGACAGGGTAGAAAAAAATCAATCAGAGATCTAAAAAGAAAAAACAGTTAAAAAGCAGGAGGACAGTTTAAAGGAGCTATGGGACAACTTGAAACATAACAATATTTGCATCATACGAGTGCCAGAACCAGAAGAGAATAACCAAGGAATAGAGAATTTGTTTGAAGAACTAATAGCTGAAAACGTCCCTCACCTGGTGAAGGAAAAAGTCACACAAATTCAGGAGTCACAGAGAGTCCCAAGCAAGAAGAACCCAAAGAGGCCCAAGCCCAGACACATTATAATTAAAATGTCAAAAATTCAAGACAAAGAGAATCTTAAAGGCAGCAAGAGAAAAGCAATTTGTTGCCTACAAAAGAACTCCCATAAGGCTGTCAGGTGATTTCTCATCAGAAACTCTAAAGGCCGGAAGGGAATGGGATGAAGTATTCACGGTAATGAAAGGCAAGGATCTGAAACCAAGAATACTCTATCCAGCAAGGCTATCATTCAAATTAGATGGTAAAATAAAAAGCATCCCAAACCAAAAAAAAAAAAAAAAAAAAAAGGCTAAAGGAGTTTATTACCACCAAAACAGCATTGGAAGAAATGTTAAAGGAACTGCTAAAAATAAGAAACAGAGATAGAAACATAGGCATAAAGAATTAAAATGTAAATAAATAAAGACCTATCAATGATAACCTTAAGGTCTTTAAAGGAGAGATCAACAGCAATACAGTCACAGTTGGGGACTTTAGCATACCACTTACTTCACTGGATAGATCTTCCAGACAAGTCAACAAAGAAACAGTGATTCTAAATGGTACACTAGATCAGATGGGTTTAATTGACATTTACAGAATATTTCACCCCAAAGCTGCAAATGTACATTTCTCTCAAGTGCACATGGGTCATGCTCAAAGATAGACCACAGGTTAGGACACAAAACAAGTGTCTACAAGTTCAAGAAGACCGAAATCATATCAAACATCTCAGATCACAATGGTATGAAATTAGAAATCAACTACAGTAAAAATATTCAAAAACATTCAAACACATGGAGGCTAGATAACATGTTATTAAACAATGAATGGTTTACCAATAAGATCAAGAAAGAAATCAAAAAATTCCTGGAAACAAATGAAAATGAACACACAACAACCCAAAATCTATGGGACACAGCGAAAGCAGTCTTGAGAGGGGAGTTCATAGCACCTCAGGCTACTTCGAAAAGCAAGAAAATTTTTGAAAAAACTAATCCTACAACTTAAAGAATTAGAAAGTTCCCTTGTGAAGCATCCATACCAGGGCTTTTGTTTGATGGGGGTTTTTTGATTACTGCTTCAATCTCATCAATTGTTATTAACCTATTCAGGTTTTCTTATTCTTCCTGATTCAGTTTTACATGATCTCACTGATATGTGGAATCTATTGAATAAAATAAACTGATGAACAAAATAGATCCAGAGATATAGAAGCATGGAACAGACTGACAAATTTCAGAGGCAAGGTTGGGGTGGGGGAGTGGGTGGGGAGAGATTAATCAAAGAAGTTATGTGCATATATGCATAACCCATGGACACAGACAATAGTATGGGGAAGGCTTGGATGTGAGGCAGATGTGGGGTGGAGGGGATCAATGTGGGGGGGGAGAAATCTGCAATACTTTCAACAATAAAGATCAATTAAAAACAAAAACAACAACAAAAAACTACTGCCTTATATTCAGGTTAGGAAGAAAAAATAATAAACATATGTCTGATAATAAATACAATGAAGAAAAATAAATGAGCTAAGAGAGATGGATGGAGATGATAGATGGATTGCAGTCAAGCTCTTTCATATAGAATGATTGAAGTCCCTGAAGCAGGAGTGTGTTTGGTCTGCTGGAGAGATAACAAGAAGGGAATTATGGATTGGGCAGAGAGAATGAAGAGTAGAGTGATAGGAGCTGAGATCAGGGAGGTACCCAAGCACAGAGCTTGCAGGTCTTCCTAGGCCATGGCCAGGACTTGACTTTATGCTAAAGAAAATAACAAGGCTTAAGAATATTTGAACACAGGAGTGCTATGATCTGACTACTTATTTTTAAGAGGATAACTCTGGCTCCTTTAAGGATAATCCTAGATTATTCAGGGCAAGGATGGAAGCAGGAAAATCAGTTAAGAGGAATCTATAGTAATTTAGACAATAGATGACAGTAGTTTGCACCAAGAAGACAGTAGTGGAAAAGTTAAAAATGGTTAGATTTGGGATATATTTTTATGGTAGACATAACAGGATTTGCTGATTTTCCATAAGGATTGAGAGATAAGAGTCAGGCTAAGGTATTTGGCTTGACAAATTGGGAGAATGGAGTTATTATTTACCAATACAGGAATACTCCTGCTAGAGGAGCAGATCTGGGGTTGTGGGTGTGGATGGGGAAACGTTAAGTTTGAGGTGTTTATCAGTTGAGGTTCTGGAAGGAAACAGATAGTACAAGTCAAATTAGATTAATTTTATGATAGGTATAATAAAGGAACTATTTTATAAAGTATACAGGTAGGAAAAACACAAAGGTTCGTGCAGTAACCCCAGGCGAAAATCTGCTGGACTTTTTATAACTCCTATGATTAACAGGGTAAGGAAAAGTCAGGGGCTATGTAGGTTTGTGGAAAGGGCTATGGAAGGGAATGAAACTTTTCTGAAGGGTGCAGCCAGTATTCAGCAAACCTCCAAGTAGGTAATCTGGAGAATAAATACTCCAATCTCTCCTCCTTCCTGCTTATTCTCTTGTCGCTGCTCCCATAAACTCAAAAGGAAGTCAGAGAACAAATAAGCTCTTTAACAAATCCCATAGAGTTCAGGTATCCATGGCAGAGAGCAGGGTGCAGATGGGTAGAGAATAGATTGGGAGGGGCAAATGGAAGATATCCAATACATGCAAGAGAAAATGTTGAGCTGGTTAATGGCTGAATTATCTTTTCAACAGAAAGATGTCACACTCAATATAGGAAAATTTTGGTGAATTCCTGTGCCCTGGGACTGATTGAACTGATACATAATGATGAGTAGAGGGAGAATTCAGAAATAGTGACCCCATCAAACCCTGTTATTGACTCCAGAACCACTGACTTTTTTTTTTTATATTAAGAAGTAGGTCACAGAATAATTGGCAGTTATGCTAAATCTCAAGAGCATAAAGCTGGATTAAAACCCTTGGTATTCTTCAGTGTAGGAAGCTTCTGATGATACCACCAAAGAAAAATTTGTCTTTTGTGATCCCTTGTGAAAACTTCACTTTTTTAGTAGGGTGACATACTTACAAAATTTCTTTGCCAGCAACAACAACAAAAATTTTGATGCTTTATGGATAGATGTTGATTCAATGCTTTGGCAATCCTTTTGGCTATGGTTTTTTGATTAAAAGGAACTCCATGCTAAATCCTAACTCATTGTTTTTTGTTTTATAAATAAATTTCATTTTTAGAACAGCTTTAGATTTAAAGAAAAAAAATATGAAGATAGTACACAGAGTTTCCATATACCCTGCACCCAATATCTCTTATTATTAACATCTTACATTATTATGATACATTTGTCAAAATTAATGAATCAATATTGATACATTATTATTAACTGAAGTCCATACTTTATTAAGATTTTCTTAGTTTTTACTTAGTGTCTCTTTTTGTTTCACTATACCATCCAGGACTCCATATTACATTTAATCATCATGTCTCCTTAGGTTCCTCTTGGCTGTTACATTATTTCAAACATTTCTTGTTTTTGATAACCTTCACAGTTTGAAGGGGTACTGGTCAGGTGTGTGTGGGGGGGCTGTATGCTTAATATTCACCAGAGGATATATTTATTGATTTGAGAGAGAGAGAAAGGGAGAGATAGTGAGAGAGAGAAACATCGATGTGAGAGAGAAACATCAATTGGTTGCCTCCAGTAAGCACCCCGACTGGGTACTGAATCCACAACCTAGGTATGTACCCTGACTGGGAATCGAACCCACAACCTTTTTGGTATAGGGGACAAGGCTCCAACCAACAGAGCCACCTGGCTGGGGCACTGGCCAGGTGTTTTGTAGAATGTCTCTCAGTTGGGATTTGTCAGCTGTTTTTCATGATTAGAGTGGGGTTGTAGTATTTTGAGAAAAACACAAAGACACAGTGCCATTCTCATCACCTCATGCAAAAGGTATATACTATCAACATGATTGATCACTATTGATAATGATCTTGATCATGTGCCTGAGGTAGTGTTTGTCAGATTTCTCCACTGCAAATTTAAGCTTGTATTCCCACATTTCCATACTGCACTCTGAACGGGAGTCAATGTATATAGTCCATGCTTTAGGCATGGGGAGTTATGCCTTACTTCACTGAGAGCAGAGTATCTACATAAATTATTTGAATTTCTTTTGCACAGATTTTTCTATTCTCCCCATCTATTTATTTACTTGATCATTTATTAAACCAGTGTTGATAAAAATATTTATAACTAAGTATTGAATTTTGGGGCGCTATTGTAATTAATATTATTATTTTAATTTCAAATTCCAATTGACTTTTAGTTATTAACCTTGTGTCCTGTGACCTTGTTATTTTCTCTTATTAGTTC